>NW_026068111.1:1786699-1802683 GCF_014885135.2 Alexandromys fortis
GAAGAAGAAGAAGAAGAAGAAGAAGAAGAAGAAGAAGAAGAAGAAGAAGAAGAAGAAGAAGAAGAAGAAGAAGAAGAAAGGAGGAAGGAAGAGACAGAAGAGAGAGCAAAGGAAAAAGAAGCAGAGGAGAAAAGAGAAGATGGGAAGAAAAGGAAAAGAGAGGAGAGTTGTTGAAGGAGAGAAGAGGGGAGGAAAGGAGCGCTGTATGTCAAAGTCAGAATTCTTTCTGTCTATGGTGTCTTCCCTAAGTACCACCAGCTTGTTTTTTGTTTTTGTTTTATTTTGACAGGATTTTTCTGGCTTGAAGACTACTGATTGAGCAGGATTGGCTGGCCAGTGAGCCTTAGAGATCCAGATATCGTCACCTCTGCAGAGCTGAGGTTACAAGCATGCACCATCATCCCCAGATTTTCTGATGCTGTTAACTTCAGGGTTCTAGTAATGATCTGACTCTCATCCTCCTGCAGAGCAAACACTTGACTGGCTGTGCCATTGCCCCAGTCCTTCTTTTTGGTCTTTATTTCCACGTCTTTCTCCTACAGACCTGGACCAGGCTCCACTTGACTAGCAGCTATGGGAGCATCTTTTTCCCTAATCTCTCTGGTCTGATTTTAGAGTCAAAGATAAGAACCACCATACCCCACTCAAACCCAGGCAGTTTTTCTGATATTGATACTGATGCTGATGCTGATGGTGCAGGAGAGCAAAGGTGGGGTCATTTTGGATGGAAGGGGGTATCACCCACCCTACCCCACACAATGCCAACTGAGAGAAGGAAAGATGCAATTTTCACAAGTCTTTCTCAGGCCACCCAGGAGCTGGCACACTGAGGGGGGTGGCCCAGAGATACAGGAAGTCTTGAAGGAAGGCACACAGTCTATGCCTTAGAGCTGTCCTCACAAAGTAGAAGACACTTGTTAACACATTTAAGACACTCTTTCTTGAAGCTCACATTCCAGTGAGGAGGACAAGCAATTGAGTCTCTGGCAAGTGGTGATTCCTTTAACTCCATCGCCTTCTGCACTAGCCCAGAACTGGAACTCCCAGCAGAGAAATGACTGTCACATGGGGAAATGGCAGTAACTGCTTCATGCACACGGCACCTCCAAATAAAACCACAACCACAAGGCAAGGACCCCAGTAAAGTTGAGTTTAGATTCCACCGTAGCATAAAGACCAGTATATGGGCATCCATCTTCTCAAGGACTGCTCCATACTGCCATTCTCAACACAGCCAGGGATCAAAGTCTCCTTGGGACACTGCCAACATCGTCGTGGGTGGAGTCCATCAGCAGCTATGCTGATTTCGAGCCCACCCTTCTGGATTCCTGAACCATTTGGCACTTTGGGAAGATGGGCAATCAGAATTCCCTTAATCCAGGCTGATCCCAGGCATCTGACCAGCAAGTGTCCCAAAGATTAACTATGTCTGACTGTGCATATCAATGAGAGGAAAATTAATGCCTTGTTAAGATCAGAAGCAAGGAAAATCCACAGCAGCGAGATAGCGAAAACCGGGCCTGTCCTCGACACAGCTGTCCAAGTGACTTTGAGAAATGTCGACACACTTTCCTGCTAAGACACAAGGTATTATTTGGTCTGCAGAAGTGGTTTAATCAACAAAAAAAAAAAGCAGCAGTAAATGTGTGTACATAAGCTTCTCTCTCTCCTCTCAAATACACAGTCATGAAGCATATAAGGCTGCCTCTGCACTGCATATATAAGGATGGTCCCATGGATTGTTTTACCTTATGATGTCATATCCATGTTAGCTTGCAGGGGAACTTTCTGTGATGTTCCCTCAATCACCAAATGGCCTAGCAACTCCACTCATCTGAAAAGATCTCCATCATAAAGTGACATTTGGCTACGCATAGCACAAGCATATATAGCCACATATGACACTTATTTAATAGTTGTGTGGGGGAGGGAAGAGGGAGGTGACACGTTAATGGAAACTAAACAGGAAGATGAAAGCCTGTTCCCAGAGCTGCAGAAGCAAAGGCCATCCCGACAGCTGCTAAAGTTCCAGGAGGAAGACTGGGGCTCCAGTGGCAGGGCAGAAACCTCTAGCCTTGTTAGCAGAATCCATGTCCTGGGCTGCTGAAGTGATCCTACTAGCCCAGGCTGTCCTCTAGACCCTGTGGCTGGGAGAGTCCAAATACACTATGGCAGAGATGAGTTCCATAAATCCATCCTAGTCCCCGAAGCAACAATTGCTTCATCACCACAGTGGTAAAAATGCTCCAGGTTGTCAGTTCCCATCTTTTCTGGGCTGTGTAGGGTTTACTCCACGGCTTTCTGTCAGGTCAAGATAGAGGGGCACTCACAGTTCTAATACAGGAAGACGTAGAAAAACCCAGTTGAGACTTGAGAGTGGAAATATACAATTGTAATTCCAGAACCTGAAAGGATGAGGCAGAAGAATCAGGAGGCCAAGACGAGCCCAATACTAGAGAAAATGTATCAAGAAGCAAAGTAGGGTCTGGAGATATGGCTACAAAGTTAGGAGCACTGGCTGCTCTTCCAGGGGACCCAGGACCCTTATGGAAGCCCATAACTAACAACTATCTGTTACTCCAGTTCCAAGGGATTTGATCTCTTCAGAATCTTTCACAGTCATGATGCACACACACACACACACACACACACACACACACAAACACACACGCGCGCACGAAAAAGCCAAAGTAGGAGCTGGAGAGATGGCTTAGGAATTAAGAGCCCTGGCTGTTCTAGAGGGCCTGGGCTCAGTCTCATCATACACATGATGGTTCACAGTTGTCTGTAACTCCAATTCCTGGGGATCCCATATCCTTTTCTGGCCTCTTTGGGCACCAGGCATGTATGTGGTATACAGATATACATGCAGTCCAAACACCCACACACATTAAAAAACAAACAAATAAAGCAAAACAGAACAGAAATGGCAAAAGGAGAGGAGGGGAACGCATGAGGGGACTCAAAGTCCCAGTCTAAGATAGGAGTGTGAATCTATTAAGAAAATTGTAGGTTAGTCCAAAGAGATGACCTTCACGGAGCATGAGCCATCAACCATAAGAAGAGGGCTGATGCAGAGAGCTGCAGCAAGGGGCGAGGAACCCTAAGACAACTTTGTGGGGCATCCATGAGGCAGCTGGAAGGGAAATCGGAGTCAGGCAGGTGAAAGAGAAGGAGAGGAAAGAAGCCCGTCCTGGCAGCCTCATAGTCTCAGGCAATCCAGCATCAGACCCATGGAAGTATGAGAGCAAATTCGAACCCTGACCTGCTGGGGTGCTCCACCAACCACCAAAGATACCTCCCATCAAGAGAAGTTGTGGCAAAGGGCTTTCGTTGTCTCTAACTCAAACCTAAAAACATTGCCCCAAACTCAGCCTGTACCACCAGGCTCTCTTACTACTTTCAAAGACTTCAACTTTCAAAGAACCAGAAGAGATGCTGGCTGGCCAGTGAGAGGTTGGGTGGTTCCTTCACCCCACACCACTGGTAGAGACCCAGAAATGAAACCAGAAAGGGGCTGCTGCTTCCTGTCCTCTAGAGTTAAGACTCCCCACTCGCACCCCATATTGAACAATGGCTGTGGAAAGAGCTGAGAAATTAAAGATGTTTGGTATTGATTCCAAAAATACTTTTGCTTTGGGCAAAATACATCTTTAATTACTTTCCTAGTAGCTGTCATTTTTCATAAAGCAGTCTAGCCGACTCCTGCCAAATCACGCAGCAAAGATTGTTTTCAGTGAGATGCCGTTTTGTAATATCAAAGATCAGAGAAGGTTGTAAAAGTTCCTTTATGTGTGAAGTTCAGCAAATGCTTAGCAAACTCGTCCTGCTTGTGGAAAAGACAAATGCCTCCACTCTGACCGCGACAAGTAAGCAGAGGACATGGTACCTGCAATTCCCTTTTGTCTCTCCATCTATTGCAAGCTCTTCTGTGGAATGATTAAAACAAAACATATACACACTTGTGCAAATAACATCCACCATAATTTTCCTTTTTGGTTAAATTTATTATTCACGCATTCAAATTCCTTTTCCCCCAAGCAGAGAGATACAGAAACCGTGATAACACTGCATACCTATGGTTGTCTGAAAATACCGAATATTAAGCCAGATTTTTAATCCTTACTCATCTGAAGATGGCTGAAAGAGAGAAAGTGAACAGAAATAATTTGAACCTATTCCGTGTATAATTTTGATTATAAATGACTTAGACAAGCTGAAATTTGGGGGGAGAAACTAGCACACACACACACACACACACACACACACACACACACGTGCGCAAAAATTTACCTTTTGGCATTGGAATCAATGTCCAAATCTAAAATTGATATAATTGACTGTTAATTAATTCCCTTGATATTGTCATTAACAGTTGGGAGCAACAAGTATCTTAAGTAGTGTCTCTAAATTATTCAGAAGACCTCAGACTCGTTACCAAGGGTGACACATGAGGGATGCCATGCTGGAGAGTGGAGTTAAGCCCTATGTCCATTGTGTGGTGGCTCCTGAGTGAATGGAGCCTTTTCCAGAGGAGGGAGCCATTCAGCACAAGGGCAGAGGGACCAGGTTTCCTCCTAGCATTCTGGGAGGTGGGTCTAGACTCCTGCCATTAAATCTTCACACATCACAGCCTCCTTTGATCAAAAAGATTGGCAAGACATCCTTACTAGATTATGGATGTAAAATGTATCAAAATAAGCATGCCTTAAGGATGAGGGAACTCAGACACTCACCTGGAATTGGGGCCAGATAAGAGGAAACAAAGACTTACAGATGACAGAAAAAACACAATCCTCATGGGCACTGGGAGATAGATGTCTTGATTGGTAAACACACTTGCTATATAATCTTGACAGCGTGAATCCAGAGCCTCAGAATTCATTTAGAAAACTAGATACACTGGCTGCATCCACACGCCCAGAATTCCCATAGAAAGGTAAACACAGGACAATCATGCGGAAGCTTGTGGGTCACCACCTAGCATGGAGTACACAACACAGTGGCAGGGAAGAGAAACCCTACATCCAAACAAGGTAGAAGGCGAGAACCCACTCCAGTAAAGATACCGCCTGACTGCCATATGAATGATGTGCCAAGCATGAGCTTACACACACACACACAACACACACACACACACACACACACACACACACACAAAGATAAAATAAAGAAAAGGTGGTGAAGATATGAGAGCCACAGAGAGGGCCATGACCTGCATTCTGTTACTCCCTTCAGAGGACATTATGCATGGGACACAGGATGGGTCCCTAGTGTGAATTCCCCAGTTCTTGGTGACCTAAACCCATAAGCAAAATAGGGGTTGCCCCATTTGTGCTGGCAGATGGTGTGACCCCCAGTGTCAACCCCTGCCTGGAACCATCTTCCAGTTTCCAGAAGGGTAGAAAAACTCTGTTGGAGACCTTACCTCTCATCCCCTGCGACATTTGCCAAGCCCGTCATGAATGTCAGAAAGAGAAAGCAAAAGGACGGGAGTAGTTTTGCTAGAAAGGGAAACCACATCCTCTGATTCCAGTTGTTTATTTGGGACTTAAAAAAAATAAGTTGTTATTTTTTTTGAAAAGGGAATCAACAAAATAAATCGAATAAAGTAAAATAAAATTCAGTAAAGAAGTGCTCGAAAGTTAATGCCATAAACCCTCCTTTGACAAGTGGCTTTCCATCACTGAGCAGCTTCATCGATGGCCTCGGGATGGTGGCCTGACCGTCAGCTGGCAGATGAGGGACGAATCCTCTTGTCAGGAAGCCAGCAGACTGCCCTGGAGTTGTTTGTAATGACAGGCGACAAAGAATAACTGTCCGGAGTGATCTTGTGCCTTATACCAGCTTGGTGGTGAGCATCTGGGGGACACCCCACTTCCTAGAGCACCCTGGGGGCAGAATGCCCCCACCTGCACAGTTCCTTAAGGCCATACTCTATGTCTCACAATTTACACCATAGGCCAGTGCATTGACTGCCATCCAACTCACAATAAATATCGCAGTAAAGATTATGAATCCTCCGTCCTTGTGGCTCACCATGCTCCCCCGGCTGAGATGTCTGTCTTTTTATTGTCGCACTGAAACCTTTCCAATCACTTTTTTCTTTTTCCATTTGATCTTGATTGTCTTAAAAAATTAATCAGACACATGTTCGCTATGTTTGCTACCCAACTGTCTCCAGAATGTTTTTTGACAATTTAGAAAAATGTTTTGAAAAATAGTAAAAGGAAATATTTAAGTAATTAGGAGCCTCACGTCGCTGGGCCAAGTGAAGTAAATGAACGCAACGGAAACATGTTTTACATATTTGTTTAATTATTTTTTAAGTACAATGCAATTATATTGCTCTTTGGAAAAGATTTATCGTCTGGACTCTGTCTGATGCTTACTTCTTTAGGGACGCTATGTGTAGCTGAAGGGGTAGCGGCTGGACCGAGGAGTGGCTTCCATTGAACATGAGCACACCCCACCCCATAATGTCCACCAGACTTCCCTCAGCCTCTTCAATAAACATACGGAGTCAAAAAACATATGCCTGTATGCGGAAGCATCTTGAAGACGTCTCAGAACCAGACTGTGGTCTCGGGGACCTCCCAAACAGAACTCTGGGTCCTGCCACTGTGGAAATGAAGCTGTTATGATGTTTCACATGTGCTCTTTCGAGAAGCCAGGCGACCTCAGAGCAAGAGCGCTGCCACCAGCCCATGCCACCCTGACTTTGGGAAGAGAACGTGGCAAGCATGTGAAACAACTTGAAGGCTACAAAGGCTACATTCCACTCCACCCTGGGCCAAAGAGGGATTTATTTTTTTTCTTTTCAGGGTTGCAATGTGAGTGTTTGCCAAGAGTGTTTGTCTAAGAGGAGAGAAGGACTCATAGAGTGGAAAAGACCACTTCTAGGAGCTACAGAAATGGGTCAGAGGTTAAAAACAGATTGCTGCTTTTGCAAAGGATCCGTGTTTGCTTCTCAGCAGCCACCTAGGGCAGCTTGCAATCACCTGTAACTCCAGCTCCATGGAATCTGACATCCTCTTCTGGCCGCAGCAAATACCTGCACTCGTGTGCATAGACTCTTACCCGTGCATGCACATAGCAGTGTAATTTAAAATAGAATAAAACTTTTTTAAAAGAAAGGGACCTCTTGCTACTACTTAGTTGTTGTGTGACCATCCAGTTCTGATTCTATTCAATGGAGTAAGAATAAACTGCACAATTCCAAGTAAGACTGACCTCATCTAAGACACCAGTCACCAGCTCAGGGGTCATCCATATTTATCCCTAACCTGGAAAAGTCCCATGATCTCTTTGGTTCAATCATTCATTTGATGACAGTGACAGCTGGGAGATCACTATACGTTCAGCCGCAATTTTATTAGAAAAAATACTAACTAGGACCAGACAAAGAAACATGCACACGGGCTGAGGGCTGAGACAGGCCCTGGCGTTTAAGGATGCTCACCAACCAGGGTCTGTCATTGATGTTGTCTGGTAACTTAGTTTGGTTTGTGAAAAAGGATCCTGCTATGGATTTCAGGCTGGTGTGCAACTTGTGGACTAGACTCACAATCTTCCCACATCAATGTCTTCTCCTTGAGTTCTGGGACTGCAGACAGGAGTTACCGTAACCAGCCTTGGACTTTTCATTGGGTGCCGTTTTGGAGGCATGACTGATTACAGCATTGGCTAAGTAGTTGAATTCAGTCCCCAGTGCCCTCCATTTCTCCCCTGGAAGGCACGGTAACTCAAGGACCATAGTCACTCTTCTGATGACCAGACATCTTGAGGTCTCTCAACTCTAAACTCAAGTGATACCCAAGAAACTCGTGAAGAACTAAGACAGTCAAACCTACCACGTAGGAAACTCCAATGATTTAGCCTCTCTCCAGGAACCAGAGATAGGACCAGATTCTAACAAATCCTGACAGTCCCTTAGATGACACTGCCCCTTTGAGATCTGACCATCTTTGACCAAAATCTACATCTTTCCCACCAGTAAAACAGCTTATGAGAAGGTAAATTTCCGGCCCCATGACTCATGTGACTCTCCAGGGACTTTCACTCACAAGACCTGGTGCCTTTGACTTGTGGCCTCAGCCAGCAGCCTCTGGTCTCCTCTGAGTCAAATCTCAATGGAAACATGAATTTATATGTGGTTTCCAACTGTACTCAACTCCTACCAGGATTTTGAGTTTAATTTCCCACTTACTGAGCACTGGAAGTCCCAGTAAGGGATCACAGCCGACAGGGTCTGGCTACTGCCATCCATGCATTTGTGTTGTCTGTTTTGGAGAGCAAGACACACCCCTCCCTGGCTTTCTTTGGAGCAGCTGAGCAGCCATATTCCCATCTGGGCATCCCTTGCTGTCTTGCCCCCAAGTCGCAAGGTCAATCATCATGTTTCTTCTTTATCATATAGAGCTCTCTCCTCTTGGAAGAATTCTTGTTGGTCCCCTCACCCCATGTCTGGCATGCTTCTCATGTCATTACTGCCAGAAACATGGGTGGTTCTATGGGAAAGTCACCAGATATGGATTCTGTTCGTGACAGACCAGGTGTGTAACTGGGTCACAAGCATTGCCATTGCATCCTTGCAGGCAGGATGTGAGAGCTGGCACAGACTTCAGTCAGCCCCTGGTGAACTCTGAACCAAGAACACTCCTCAGGATGGTTGGATTCTGGTCTGCATATGTGTGGTCTCACCAGGTAGGTTTCTTTGCAGACGCAGGAGAAAGCACCAAGAGGTTGGGAGCGTGCTCCCGTCCATGTTGGCCTGAAGAGATTTCCCACAGGCTTGCTCAGCACCTTCAAAACCACAGCTCTCTGCAGCGCCTGGGAAACTCTGACATGTCTTCTTTCCCCTACTACTTTTCTCCCCCAAGGGGACCTCAACTAGACACATGGTTCCCTAGGCTCTGTAGGGGCCAGGACAAGACAAGGCCTTTGCTGTCTCAGACCCAGGCTGCTGTCCCCTAGGGCTCCCTGCTCCAAGAGGAGCTATGTGACCTCCAGAGACTATGAGAACTTGCCCAGGGAAAAATACAACCTGATATTTTCACAAATGTGTTCCAAGCCCTTTGGACGTTTTCAATGTTTTGTTCCTGTTTTTGTCCCTACAACATATTTTTTTGATGGCAAATCTCGAATGAAAGATTGAGGCAGAATTTATTCACTGACAGCAACAATAAGCAATAAAAAGGAAAAAATATTAATAATAGTAAAGGTGTAGAGCTTCAGCATTTCCTGGCAGCAGTGTCAAAATTCCCGACCATTCTAGGTTTATCCTCTGGCTGTGTTAGGACCCTCAAGCCAAAACACACGTGGGAATGGAAAGGGATTATTTCAGCTGAGATCTGGTATCACTGAGGGAAGTCAAGGCTAGAAGTCAAGCAGGAACTTGGAGTAGAAACCACAGAGGAATGAAAGCCACTTGCTGGGTCTCTTCTTGACTCACACTCAGCTGCTCTTACACCGTCCAGAACCACCTGCATATGGAATGGTACCACCCACAGTGATCCAGGCCTCCTACATTGATTCCTAAACAAGACAAGCCCCACAACCCAGCCCACAGACCCATCTCATCTGGGCAGTCCCTCAACCGAGACTCTCTTCTTCTCAGTGACACCAGTCTGTGTTAAGCTGACAGTTCAAGCTAACTCTGGTACTGACTACTGGCTGAGCCATTAAAGGCAGGAAAAATTGGCTGTGGCTTACAGTTTCAGGGGAGCCAGTCCACTGTTGCAGCTGGCTTGCTGACGTCTTGAAAGATTAGGAAGGAAAGAGCTTGGGCAGACATAACATTCAAGACTTGCCCCTATTGGCCTATGTCTGTGAGTTATAACCTACATCTTAAAGAATCTAACACATGGTAAAACAGCACCGCCACAGGGGCACCAAGTATTCAAACACAGGAGCTTTATGTTAGAACGGTGGTTCTCAATCTTCATAGCCCTGTGACCCTTTAATACATTCCTCATGTTATGGTGACCCTCAACCATAAAAGTATTTTCATTGCTACTTCCTAGCTGTAATTTTGCTGCTGTTATGAATCGTACAGTAAATATCTGATATGCAGGATATCTGTTGTGAGACGCCTGTGAAAGGGTCATTGATATGCATGAAGGTGTTTCAGGAATTTCGGATATCCACACCATGGGACATCAATGGACTAGAGAAGAGGATTCGCCTCTACGTTAGTCCAAACAGCAAAGACAATGCAAGGGATTTCCTTGTATGGTTGCAAGGTTCATACAGTAGAAATGACCTCAGCACCGTGGAGTACACAGTCTAATAGAGAGGACACCCACCCGTTCACACCCACACAACTTAAAGTTCAAATTGTTGTGTGTACTATAAAGGGAGTAGCTGGTGTTTCCAGGCAAAGGGAAAGAAGCCATGAAAAGACTTCATAGAAACATGCAGAAGCCAGGTTATGGAGAATCCGGTAGAACTCAGTGGAAAGAGATGGTATTTTCTGTGTGCCAGATGCTGTGGAAACATTTTAAACAAGAGAGAGTGTGATTTGATGTACACTTTTAGAACAGTGTCCTGGTTGCTAGTGGAAAATAAGCTGACCAGTACAGACAGACAAGGGGGTGCGTGACTGTTGGAGTCAAGAGACACAAAGCAACAGGGCAAGAAAGATAAAAAACAGAATGAAATCATTCAGTAAAGGGGGAAGGCGTGGGAGAAATGGCTCAGAGGTTAGGGAAACAGACTGCTCTTACCGAGGGCGTGAGTTTGAGTCCTGGCACTTACACTGGGAAGCCCTCAACCACCTGAGGCTCCGGTTCCAAAGGGTCTGATGCCTTCCTATGGCCCCATGAGCACCTGCACTCATATGCACAGAACCACCAGATGCATACTCAAACACATAAATAAAAACAAAATAAAGTTGAAAAAGAAGGAGGAGGTTTGCTAAGGGTTTAGATGCTGAAGTAAAAAGAATCAGAAAGGAAAAAATTAGATTAGCCAAAAAAAAAAAAAAAAAAAAAAAACTGGTTGATGGTGATGTCTGCTGATGTCACCAGCCTATCCGGCAGGAATGGATGTGATCTAAAGAGACATTTGTACCTCTTTTTGGAAGAATGGACCCCCAAGAAATTAGTATTTACCCAGGAGTCTCCTGCTGGGAGAAAGGCTGATTGTGTTGCCAAGGGCTGAATGATGCCATGAAGGAATGAATGGATGCAGTCAGGGGAAGAACAGTCTCCTGGGGAAAGATAACAACCAATCAAATGAGCTTTCATGGGAGAGTTGTAACTGAGACCGGGGTGAGCAGGGGCCATACCTTATGGAGTGCTTATCAGCACCTAGTTCTTGATTGCTATTTGAACCTACCCCTTAGTCCCCCATGATGGCTAATCTTGGTTTTCAACTTGACTACATCTAGAATTAACTAACCCCAAGCAGGTGAGCACAGCGGCGAGGGGCTTTTTATGACTGGATCATTTGAGACGGGTAGACTTACATCTGGGCCACACTTTCTGGTGGCAGCCTACATACAGGACATGGATGGAGGAAGCTCTTCCTCTTTGCCCAACTGCCCTCATCCTCACTGGCAAGCTCGTTTCTTCACTGATATTAGAGCCTACTTCTTGGGGATTCCAGCCTATATTGAAGATCCCTGAGACATCCAGCCTCATGGATCAAACAACTACTGAATTCTCGAACTTCCTGTCAGGAGACTGGCCTTTGTTGGAATAATTGGACCACAGCCTGTAAGCCACTCTCATAAATTATACATATATGTATATCTATATTGGTATATATTCTATAAGTCCTCTGGACAGCTCTGACTAATACATCTACTGAAGATAGATGTCCTTGTCCTGTTAATCCCATCAGGCTAAGAATTAGACTATTATCAGGAGTTTTGAGCCAAATTTGAAGGAATGTTTATTAAATACTGACCAGGACGATGGACACTGGCCAGGTACATACCCAGGATTCCCAGAGTTTAAAGTACATTAGACAAGAACTAAAAAAGACAAAACACACAAGGCTCCATACTTCCTGCCTTCATCCAATTAGGGGCAAAACTATATCATGATGTACATCTTGCCTATGTGTGATTAAGCTTATCCTGTGCAGTTGGGACAACCAAGCTTGTTTACAGAAGCAAAAACATGTGGCTTGTGGTCTTATCTGAAGAACGCCCTGCCCCCCCCCCTGAATTCCTCGAGCAAATAGGACTTACAGGTTTTGCAGATCTCTTAAGCACAGAAATTTAAGTTTAAAACATAATTTTAAAAACCACAGTACCTCTTCCCAATCTGGGCACATTGTTCATTTGTTTTTCTTTTATTGCTCAGGTGCTAGGGTCCACTCTTAGGCAAGCTTCTCTGTAGAGGCATCCATAGCAACAAAGAACCCCCTTCAGTTTGAATCCCTCTGAGTTCCTCTTCTCCTACAGACTGAGGACATCACTCTGCTCTTAAAGGCCTTGTGAGAGTCAGTAATTTCTACATGGCAAAGCTCCCCCTCTTGAGGTCATATAACCCAAACAAGGAAATCAAAATCCATCACAAACATGATCCTAGGGCCTGTGTAACTTGCGTCTACCAGATGAGTGGTAAAGTCTTTGGGGGTAACTTGTAATTCTTCCTACGACATAAGGTTGGCTAGCACTGATTTAAGGGTCTGAATTAAGCTTTGGGTATACTGATTTCCATGTTTGTGCTAATGTGACCTGTGAAAAGTCAAACCCGGGTGCTTAGAGAAGCATGAACTGAAGGTTCGCAGCTGGGAGTAACCACTAGGTAACATCTCTAAGGATTGGCGGAATTACCTGAGACACTGAGGAGGCAGAAAGGCAAAGCGATATGAGTATGAGACCTGTGGATGAGGATTCCTGGAAAGACCTTGACTGCATAGGCTGATAGACATGTAATGACCATGGAGAGGTTGGGGAGCTATAGCCTAAATACAATTTGATTGGGGTATCTTTAGTCCCCAAACAGAAATTTTTGGTCCAAGTTTTGCATCAGAATTGATATGTTGATAAGCAGATAGAATCCTTTGGATTGTATAAACATAACAACACCATATTCTCCACTAACAGAAGGGTTAAGAACACTGTCAGATAACACTGAGGCCTATGGATGAGATTCCCCCATCTTGCTGTAACCTATGCCTCTTATGTTTCCACCAATGAATTTTTTTAATTGTCTTATATATAGCTTTTTTTGTTCTTCTTTTTCTTCATATAAAAGTTCTTTGAAACTGTTTCCATGATATATTGTGTTTGGGGAAACCTAAATATTCCCAGGCTATGGTCATACATGTTTACTTCCAGAGCAGACTGTTTTATTCCCTTTGATGTGAGTGACGTGGGAGCTGTGGAGGGAAGGGGTTGATTGTCGTCTTTATTTAGACAGTTCAGAGGAACTCAGCGTTTAGTGGCTGGGTGGAGGATACGTACTGAGCCAATATGGTGAAGTTTATAGGTAAGCCAGGAGGCAGGGGAGAGAGAGGGAGAAAGGAGGTGTGTGTGTGTGTGTGTGTGTGTGTGTGTGTGTGTGTGTGTGTGTGTGTGTTACTCTCAGGTGTAGTCAATCCCACCAAAATAACAAGTGAAAAAAATATCCTTTTGACTTGACTATAACCCAAAGAACACTGGTGACTTTGATATGATAAATTGTTCATGGTATAGAAGACTCAAACTAGATTTAAAGGATTGGGAAGGGAAGGCATTTACAGGTAAATTACAGGGGAAGAAAAACTAAGCAAGGGGGCTTAACTGAAGGATATCAAGACAGTGCAAGGGGCAGGATTCAGGCACCTGAGGTAGGATGGGCCTCGGAAGACACTTCCTCCATGACATCAGTCATACCGAGGGGATGCTGAGATGGGGGCTCTATTTGCAGAGAGTGGGGCAGGAGAAAACTTTTTAGTCTCTTTCTCGATGTAGAGTGGGGCTGAGGCTGACTGGGCAGGGCAGGTAAGGCAGGCTGAAGCTTAGCAAAGACTGGGTGAAACAAAGCCTGATGGGAGGCCCCTAGCCACAGGGTTTGTAGCTATGCAAAGATCATTTGAGCAACCTTTCTGCCCATAGACAACAGTAGTGGCTCTCCTTGGCTGCTTCTCTGCCATTGTGATAGAACACTGACCACAAGCAACTGCAGAGAAAAGGGTTTACACACCCTGATGACAGGGAATTAAGGCAGGAACCTGGAGGCAGGAACTGGAATGAAAGTCTTGGAGGAACTCTGCTTACTGACTTGCTCTCCATGGCTTGCTCAACCTACTTTTTCTTTCTTTCTTTCTTTCTTTCTTTCTTTCTTTCTTTCTTTCTTTCTTTCTTTTTTGTTCTTTTTTGTTTTGTTTTTCAAGACTTTCTTATAGCACCAAGGCCCACCAGCCCAGGGGTGATACCACCCACAGAGGACTGCACCCCCAAACATTTGCTGCTCCTCACCAAACATTAATCAAAAACCAATGCCCCCACAAACATACCTACGAGGAAAGTGACGGAGGCATTTTATTCATTGTGGCTTTGTCTCCCTAGATGACTCTTGGCTGTGTCAAGCTGCCAAAACCCCAGCAAACACATAGCTCACAGATGTCTCTTCCAGCAGCAAGTGCAAGAGCTGCTCTGATGTCAGGGTTAGACATCAGTTTCTTTCTCATCTTCCCACACGGCGAGGACCTCCTGAGACAAGAATTGTGTCTCTTGCATCTGCTGAGGAATACCGTCCCCAGCCACAGGCATTGTGTCCTGACTTGACAGCAAGAGGACCCATGGGGAGAACAGAAGCGAAGGCAGTGAAAGATCACTGGTGACAAACTGCACTGCAGGATGGTCACCTCTGGCCACACAGGGTGCCCATGCCTTCAAAGGGAGTCTGGCCCTGGGCTGTAATACTAATTTTCAAATCTGCATACTTTTGTGGGTAGATATATCGCTTTTGTATTTGAGCCCAAATGAACATAAACACCTAGGGAGAGGTTTCTAAAATATAATCGTCTTATTGAGAATTAGTAAACCAGGGCCTCAAGAGATGGATGGAGGGTTGAGAGCACTGGCTGCTCTCCTGGAGGTTAATTCCGTTCCCAGCCCTCACACAGTGGTTCACAGCTGCCTGTAACTTGAGTTACAAGAGATCTGACACGCTCTTCTGGCTTCTGTGGGTACTGCGCATATGCAATGTATATAGATACGTGTAGGCAAAACACTCAGACACATAAAATGAAAGCAAATAAGTCTTTAAAAAAATAACAATGTGCCTGCTCCTATTGTGTCTTTTTCCTTGTTCAGTTGATGTCCCTGGGAGGCCTACCTTTTTCTGGAGGAGACAAGTCAGGGAGTGGATGAGGGGGCTGGGAGGGACAGAGAGAGGAGAAGCTGCTGTCAGGATATATTGTATGAGAGAAGAATAAATTAAAAAAAGAAAGAGGATCACTAATTATAGGCTCAATGTCCTTTGTTTATAGCTAGAAACCAAATATGAGTGAGTACATCCCATATTCCTCTTTTTGGGTCTGGCTTACCTCACTCAGTATAGTGTTTTCTATTTCCATCCATTTGTATGCAAAATTCAAGAAGTCCTTGTTTTTTACTGCTGAGTAGTACTCTAATATGTATATATTCCATACTTTCTTCATCCATTCTTCCATTGAAGGGCATCTAGGTTGTTTCCAGGTTCTGGCTATTACAAACAATGCTGCTATGAATATAGTAGAGCATATACTTTTGTTGTATGATAAGGCCTCTCTTGGGTATATTCCCAAGAGTGGTATTGCTGGGTCCAGGGGTAGGTTGATCCCGAATTTTCTGAGAAACTGCCACACTGCTTTCCAAAGTGATTGCACAAGTTTGCATTGTGGGAGCCTAGGCAGTTTGGATGCTCACCTTACTAGACCTGGATGGAGGTGGGTGGTCCTTGGACTTCCCACAGGGCGGGGAAACTTGATTGCTCTTTGGGCTAACGAGGGAGGGGGACTTGATTGGGGAAGGGGGAGGGAAATGGGAGGCAGTGGCGG
>NW_026068111.1:1802730-1816863 GCF_014885135.2 Alexandromys fortis
AGAAGAAGAAGAAGAAGAAGAAGAAGAAGAAGAAGAAGAAGAAGAAGAAGAAGAAGAAGAAGAAGAAGAAGAAGAAACAAAATCACAAAACTCTCCATCATCCAGCTGTTTCTCTGCAGGCCAGTGGGATGGGATGAGGATGGCTTGAGAAGGGACACAGCTGTACCTGACCCATGAAGCTGGGCCACAGAGTCAGTTCCCACGCTGGAATGCTATCTGTGGGTCAACTCACCTGTGACTGCTCTTCAGCACCCCGGTGACATATCTGAGTGACCCCCTTTCCCTAGCACATACCCTGAGGACAACTCACATCCCCAGTAAAGCTGCTGCATGTGGTAGTCAATGGAAGGTTCCATGTACCTTGGGTAGAGGAGAAAGACAGGGCTGAAGGAACTGACAGAGGGGAACTGAGCGTAGCCACCAAGAATGGATCAACAGGAAGGATGGTAGAGATGCTGCCATGGGGCTGGGGCTCCTTCTGGATTGGTGCTTTTCTGTGTACACAAAGCAAAGAGAAAAAAGGAGAAGGACACATGAAATGTGTTTCATTTTTAATCGGAAATGTTTCCCACGGGCTCATGCTTTCAACACATTTCCCCAATTACTGGTTTTGTTTTGGGAGAGAGGCCGTGCAGTCTTCAGGAACCTTCAATGTCTGCCTGGTAGAAGAAGGGGAAGAGAGTCAAGCCCCTAAAAGTAAACCTCTCCGGGTATATTTGGGCTCTAGTTTTAGGTCACACTTTCTAATCCCTGATCTTAAAAATAGTGACGGAATATTCCTGCCACTGTGGGCTGAAACCCCTCTGAGGCTCTAAGCCAAAAAGAATCTTTACTCCCTTAACTTACGCTTCCAGACACAATGCATATGGCTAGATGCAGAGTTCCCCAATGCAGGAAGAGACACACATCGTTGTTCCATGTAACAATGACGTGCAAAAGGTTTGCACAGAGTGACCCTTACTGCAATTGCCTGTGGTCTATCATACCTGATGACGACATTTAAAACCAATTCTAACTTGTGTCAATAACAAAAGCCTCAATGTCACATGAAACAGCAAAGCTAGCAATGACAAGTGTCTAGCTCCTCCCTGCTTCCTGCCATTTCTGACTTCAGGGGACAGGCACAGCCCTCAACTTGAGGTCCCTGTTGTTTTAATTCTCCCGGTGCAATGTTGGTCCCACAGCACTCTTGTTAGCTTTATGCCACTGTCACAGAATAACTGAGGATGTGAGTAAGGGATGAAATAGCTGCTTCCGCCCATGAATTCAGAGGATCCAGTTCGTGGTCCCATTGCTCTTAGAGGTGGAACCATGGAGGAAGAGCTTGGTAAGGGAGACTTGAATGCTTCAGGGCAGCCAGGAAGTAGAAAGAACAGAATGCTGGTATTTCCCTACATGTCTCCTCCCCCCACCCCACCCCTGCTTTAACCCATCGAGATGTTGTTCCCCCTAAAGGATGGTGATGCCTGCTAAAGGGTGTGTCTCCACTCTTCCCTCAGGACCACACCCAGAAGGGCTTTTTGCTCATTTCCTTGGTGTTTCTTGGTCCAATCAAGTTGCTAATCAACATTAACCCCCAAACTACCAAATAAATAAGACCGAGAGCATGAGAGAAAATTGGGGGGTTGCCACTTTCTTCCATCTCCTTTTAAGGGAATCTGTTTTTAGAAGGGGCTGGCTTATGCCTCACAGGCCAAAAATGAATCCTGTTTCTATGGTGAGCCCATCAGTGAATGCTGAACTGATGTCATTTAACATGATTGGCGTACACAAGTCAAACCAGCGGCTGAATGGTGAGGCTGTACTATTCAGAGGGCTGCAGAGGACTGTACACAGCAAAACATTCTTGGCATGAGAATGGCTTGATGAGAGACTATGCAGGACCTGAGTGGGCAGGGGGCCCTAAGGGACAGCAGTACTTGCCAGTCAGTGTGGCGTTGAGAAGTTTGTTTTCAGTGCTGAGGACCAAAGCCAAGGCTTCACATGTGGTAAGCAAGCACCCCCCCCCCCCCCGAGCTTATTCCTTAGCCCCCTGGCATTTTCCTTTCCCCCTTTCCCTCTTAAGACAGAAAGAGTCTTGTTGAATCTTATAGGTCTTGACCTCACTGTATAGCTCTGGCTGGCCTTGAACTTGATGTCCTCCCAAGTATCAGGGGTTGCAGGTTTGAACTTCCAAGCCTAACTGAGTCTTCCTCTGATGTAGGTTGTCTGAGAAACTCTGAAGAAATGTCTTTCTTCCAGGCCTCAGTTTCCCTTCTGAACAAGAAGAGTGTGGGCAAGAATATTGTTGAGTCCACTAACATTGGGCAATTAGTGAGCACATGTCTGCAGCACACATTTGATGTGGGATTCCCCTCTGTATGCTGGAATTACCATTAATAAATAAAGAAAACTGACTTGGCCTGATAGAGTAGAACAGAGGTAGGCGGGGGAAAACTAAACTAAATACTGGGAGGAAGAAGGTGGCAGAGTCAGAGAGATGCCATGTAGCCCAGCCAGAGACAGATGGAACTTTACCGGGTAAGCCACTGCCATGTGACAATACACAGATTAATGGAGATGGGTTAAATTAAGATATAAGAGTTAGCCAATAAGAAGGTAGAGCAAATGGGCCAAGCGGTGATTTAAATAATATGGTTTCTGTGTGATTATTTCGGGGCTAAACAGCCAGGAACAATCAAGTGGCCTCCCTTCAACACACATTCTTCTCAGGCTGGGTAAGCGTCCTTGACTTTAAGGGTTTTATACAAGTTGGCCGAAGGAAGGTGACATGGGAAGGGAACCTGAGTCTCTCCCTGTTCCTTCCTCCCAGGAAAAGAGATGAAAACGAGAGCTGTAGGGCAATCTGTACCCTTGCCTACAGGAAACAGCAGAGGTGAATGAAAGCCTGAAAGAAAGAGGGAGTGACTCACAGCATGGGTTCCCCAAAGTCAACCCAGGATCTTGAACATGCAAGAACACATGAGGATGCCGGGAGAGAGGGATAGGCACTGGGTTTCATGTGCATGTGCCTCCATTAGCCCCCACCCCCACCCCACTGCAGCATGTTTAGGGCCAGTTTTGCAGCCATCACCCTTTCACATAGAGAAATTCCTTGATGTTGGCATCTATCACAAGAGACAAGCTATTGGAGGCCACCTGGATAGCATGTGAGCTAGGTCAAGGACTGAAACCAACAGCCTTCATGTTTCCTGAAATTGTCCCGAGGAAATCACCTTGATGCTGTAGGCTTGAAGAACACAAGCAAAAAAATAAAAAATAAAAAGCCCACAGTGGCGTGTTTTGTCTTTGTCACCTTGAACTGTGCCCAGAACATAAAGACAGTTTATCTCCACCCCACCGGAGCAAGCTCCACACCTCAAGGGGCCGGACCCTCAGGAACACGGAGGACCAGCGTCTTTTCCCTGGCTCCCAACTAGGCTTTGCTCTGTTTGCAGCTGGACTCCTGGGCCAGGATGCAGTCTGGCAAAGTGGCAGAGCGCGTGGGGCTGAGTGTGGGACTCTTTGTAAGCACATCTGGGCCGCTCTGCGAGGAGAAGCTGCTGACAGACTGTTTGCCAATAAAGAAAGTAGCAGAGCCTAATAGCAATCAGATGGAACTCGGGCTTGGCTGTGCTTCTCAGGATGTACCTAGGCGGGTCCAGGCGGTTTTCTCCCCAGGGAATCCAAGACAGTGCAGACTCATGACTCCCTCCAATACCTAAGAGCCAAGAAGGCTCTTTCCCTTCTGCAAGGGCCTGGAGTTTGGCCGAAAGCATTCGGATGCATTACCTCCGAAGCTCCGGCCCATACAGCTGGCTCCTACTGGAGCACCCCCTTGATTAGCATACCGGTCTATGGAGCCAAAGTTCTCTGATGCCCAGAACTCATTGCCAGCTCATTATCTCACATGGTCCTCTTCCCAAGGTGGCTCTTAGAAGTGACTTTCAATCTTACTTGTCTGCTCATTGCGCGGTACCAGATCTGAGCAGGGAAGTTACCCAATAAACAGTCTTGTTCAGTCTCAGCCCCAGCATCTTGGTAGCAGTCATGCAAAGCCACAATGCAAAGAGAAAACAAGAAAACCCACAGAAGCTCATAAATTCACCTGGCCATCTGCAAAATGGGATTGATAAGGTACAGGGTATACATGAGAATCCACCCCCCAAATTCTTCCCATTCCCAATTTTCAAATGTTACCCACAAACCCTGCTGATTCAAAATCTTGCCATTGCAACCAGTAAATAACACAGAGAGATTCAACTAGTTCACCTTTCCTTTATTATCCCACCTCTTCACCCAAGGAACGTATGGAAGTTTCCAGAACTTCTCTAAGCCCCACTTGAACATTTTAGCACTAGGTCCCACCCCAGTACCCCCATTGGATCCACAGCTCCAGGTGGGGCATAGGTGTCTCTCAAGTCTTGTCTGAAATGAGATTGGACACATTTCCATGTGAAGGAAATGTCCCTAGCCTTTTATTCAAAAGCCCCAGGTACTCATTTTGGCCCTGACGCTGGTCCCTACTGGTTAAGCAATCTTGAACGGCACACCCCAAATGTCAAGCTTTCCAATCTCCAGAGAAACAGCACCTGCCGAGATGCTTAATGTGGGCCTGGCACCTGGTGGTCACATGGTGCCCCCAGTGACATTTCATCTTTGCAGAAGCAGGCAGAGGGAAGAAAGTGTGGGTACAAAATACCCCAACAGGGTATTTGGGTGCCACTATAGTTTATAAGACATGAAGCAGAGACAATAGAAAGAAAAGAATGTTGGGGTGCTTTCGTCCCAGGTACATACTCTGCAAGGCCTCTGTGTGTGTATATATATATCCTGTCCATGCTGTTGTTGGGGGCAGGGAGCCCAGTGTGGGAGGCAATCACCACAGACCTCAAACCGTTGTTTACAAATGTGGGGCATTTGCTGAGACCTAAAATGTCCTTCCGCAGATACATGCTCCCCCACCCTCTGGGTTCTTAAACCCATGTGGACTCCGAGGGAAATTGAATCCATATGTTTCTGGTTCATTAGCACTGAACTCATCAAAATGTAATTTTGCAACATCTAGCTGAAGTCCAGGATGCTTTAGAAGCCTCATTTTTATGCCTTTTTATAAGGCCCTCTCCCTGGGAGACAGGAAGTTAGCCTTGCCAAAAGTGGACGGAATTCCAGCCAAGCGGGAGTTCTGCCTGGGGATCGCACAGGAGGTTGGTAGAGCAGCGTATGTCAGACCCACCTCCACGTTCAGTCTCTGAATAGGAGGCTCCATGAGCTATCCAACAGGGAGGCATCACACCTGAGCAGAGCCTGAATTGTTTGCACAGTGGCTCAGGGTTCTGTCTGATGGTCCACAAGCAAACAGAAGAGGTCAGCTAGTTCCGTTTTGTTATGGGGACCCTGATCACAACACAGGAAAGTGAGAGAGAGCCTTGTTGATGCCAATGACAGGTGAACCAGACAGGTATAGAAAGCCCTTCTAGACTGAGCAGTCCGAGGGATGGAATGTTCTTTAGACATCTGAGGGATAATGGAGAGAAATAGATGTGGTCCTGACCGGGTTCATTTATCAGCACCCTGTGGGCTCCTGGTAAGCTAATGGTCATTTAAAAGTAAAATTTCCGTCAGCTAATAAGGCTCCGGTCACAGGCTGCAGCTTACACACAAGTACAAATACGGGGAAGGAAAGGGGAGCTGCAGGGTCATGGTTGGTGGAGGCAGATAAGTGGGAAATTTGGATTCTGGTCCTGAGTCCGGTACACTGCGACAGCTTCAAATACATGCTCTAATTAATTAGAATACCTTCTCCGGTTATGTCCTCCACAATTACTTGGGCAAAGAAAAATAGCGTGTCTTCCAAGAGTTTGCAAAGGTGAGGGTGAGCTTCGCCTTGGTCAGCTAAGGGTAGCGACTGCCAGCTAGCTTACAAAGCCGACTGTGAGCACAAGGCTCAAACTGGACCAGCAGCCTTGATACATTCAACGCCGCCTTCAGGCCCCTTCAGAAGACTTTGGAGGAAGACAGGGAGGGCTCCTAGACTAGGAAAATTTAAAGTGGTAAAGCCAGTGTCAGTTGGGGTGCACCCTATCTCTACAACCCCAGTGAAGAACTTTGAGTTTAGTCATGTACCGTGTGTGCAGGGTGGCTCACACTCATAAGTTGGGTTAGGGTTAGGGACTGTTATGAAGCTGAGTCCTGAAAATTAACTTGTCTCCCATTAACAGCTAGTCCTTCCATCCCCAATTCTAATATAGGGTCTGGCACCCCAAGGCTTGCTGCACCGAATGCCCAAACAAGTTAGGACTAGACCAATCCTATGAAAACCAGCTTCCATGTGGGTGGCCCCAACAGCCATGCTCAGTGAAGACACAACTGCCAAAGAAGGCGTTCTTTTCCCTGCAAATGGACAGGTTACAACATTCGGCTCCCCTAGCTTTTCTTCTGCCAGATACATAGACGGGATTTCTGAAACGGAGCAACTACCTTGCCACGGTGAAGCAACAAGCCTGAGAATAAGAGCCAACTTCCCCAGGGATATAGAGTAGAAAAACAGACAGGCCCACGCGGTATTCTTGACACACAGAAGGACCTGTAATTAGTGTGATCCCTACATACACAAGGCAAAGCCCCCATGTCTCCAAAGCCTTTGTGTAGCTTTCTAGCCCGTGTAACGGAAGGTGTTCTTAGCTAATCCTGCTTAATCTGACCGCTATGGGGCTGAGGTAGAAGTTCCTGGTATGTTCCCTGTGCTTTGATTTTGCCTGTTTGGTTGTTTGATTGGGATCTGTTGCTTGGGACAGGTTCTTAGTTGGTAGCCCAGGCTGGCCTTCAACTTTAGACAAAAGCTACTTCAGTACAGAAAGGACTCACATCCAAGGGTGCAATGAAAAATTATCAATCCTTCATGTGCCATTTCAGGAAACTGTTTTTCAGAGAGAGAGCTAGAGGCCCAGGGCATGTCTGTTGGAAGAAATAGGTGTGTTAGTCCATGTGACCCCAACATAGGGAGAAGGGACCAAGAACTAATCTGGTCTCAGGATAACCCAGGGACTTGATAAATGACACTTATGGATAGAGGCCTTTGCCATACCCACAACAACCACAACATGGTGCTGCCAGTCTGCAATTCAGGGCCTCACATCAATCAGCTCCTGGCCAGGGTGGGTACCTTCCTGAAGACTAGTTCCTTAGCACACTAGGTCTAACAAGGAGCCTCACAGAGTAGGACCCCAGAATAGAAGCTGTGAGCCCTATTAAGGGACACAGCCCAGGGGATAAAGGCAGCTCTTCCTAGGTTGTCACCATGCCCATGCTACTTGTGATGACTGTCAGAATCTTGTGGCACTCAATATGGGCAAGGGTGGAGGGAGGCAGGGCCGCAGATGATGGATTCTGAGATACAGATGAGGTAGCTCGTTGGGGTCCCACAACCACAGGGCAGGTGTCATCTGCAAACTAGGAAAATCTAGAGAGGCCATGAGCACAGGAGAGATAGCATTCTTAGTAAGAAATTGGTACCTCAGACATGATGACACTTGGAGACATCTGGTTTACCTCAGTATTGTGAGATCTGAGATCCTCAGATGCGGGGGATTTGTATGAGAAAGAGCCCTCTGATGCTCAGACATTTGAACACTTGGTCCCAAATTGGTGGCACTGTTTGGAAAGGTTTTGGAATGTTTGGTGGAGTCTTGCTGAAAGGAACTAGATCACTGAGGGCAGGCTTTGAAAGTTTATAGTCTTGTTCTCTCTCTCTCTCTCTCTCTCTCTCTCTCTCTCTCTCTCTCTCTCTCTCTCTCTGCTTCCCATGTATGGATGAAAACATGGTCAAGCAGATTCTTGCTTCTTCCACTTCTTACCTGCTACTATGTCTTTCCTGCTGTAGGAGACTCTCTCCATCTGAAACTGTCAGTCACAATCAACCCTTTCTTCCTCAAGTCGCCTTAGTTTTGGTTGTGGTATTTTACCAGAACACCAGTGAAATAACCAATGTACCACATTTTTCTCTCCATCTTTCTCCTCTTTCTGATATCTTCTCCTTCCTTTGGAGACTACGTTGCCTCAGAAGCATCCCAGGGTCTGAACAAAACCAAAGATTCTTACTTGGTTCTCAGGAGACCTAGCTGCCTATGGACCCTTTCATTCTTTTTTTTAATTTATTTATTTCTTTATTAATTAATTAAAGATTTCTGTCTCTTCCCCACTGCCGCCTCCCCTTTCCCTCCCCCTCCCCAAATCAAGTCCCCCTCCCTCATCAGCCCAAAGAGCAATCAGGGTTCCCTGCCCTGTGGGAAGTCCAAGGACCACCCACCTCCATCCAGGTCTAGTAAGGTGAGCATCCAAACTGCCTAGGCTCCCAAAAAACCAATAGGTGCAGTAGGATCAAAAACCCGTTGCCATTGTTCTTGGGGTATAGCGGACCCTTTCATTCTTAAGTTTCAAATACATCTTTGGAACCTCACAGGGGGATGTTCACCTGACTTCCCTCCTGTGTTTGCAGCTCCTCGTGGCTATGGCAAAACACCCGGCACAAACATCTCAAGGGAAAAGAGGTTCTCTTTGCCTCAGAGTCCATCGCGTTGGGGAAGGTACAGCAACTGGGGTAGCTGGGACAGTGCTGGCAGGAGTTTGCAGTATGGCTGGTTTACGTGTGGGAGCAGGCTACAGCCCTTCACAGTCTGTCGCCAAACACTCACCCCCACTAGCCATGCCATGCCTCCCGAAGGCTCTACAGCCCCATCAAACATCACCACCAATTGGGGATCAAGAATTCAAACCCTGGGCCTGAATAATTGGCTCTGTGGGCAACAGCACTTGTTGCTGCTGCGGAGAACATAGGTCCAGTTCCCTACACCTACACAGTGGTTTGTGGCCATCTGTAATCAGTTCTAGGAAATCCGAGGCTCCTTCTGGCCTCAGAAAGTCCTGCACACACGTGATGCACATGCATGCATTCAGGAAACATAGCAAATAAGTAAAATAAAATAAATTTCTCTAAATTAAATGTACGCACATGTGCCTGTGAAGGACACTGCCCATTCAAACCTCAATCCCACCAGACCCTAAGGAAGGTACTAGTGGCAATCTTCTGTTAGTTCAGAGGACCCCTGTGGTTCTCCCAGATCCTCTGTGTTTTCATCTGGCTACACTGGGCCATTCAGATTCTTCCTCCTGCTGGGAAGGTAGAAAGGTGCCCAGAGGATGCCTACTGAGGAATCAGGCATGACTCCTCTCCTGGGCAATGTACCTCCTGGTCCTTTGGTCTGTGGGAGGCACTGGGGCTCTGGAGAACTCAAAACTTTGGTTACTGTGGTAGTCTGAGTGAGAATAGCCCTCATAGGCTCATATATTTGAATGCTTATTCCAAAGTTTTAGAACTCTTTGGGAACGATTAGTAGGTGTGGCCTTATTGGAGGAAGCCTTTCAGTGGGGCTGGGGACTAAGATTTGATGTTTCCAAAGACCAAACCATTCCCTTTGAGTTTCTCTTTCTCAGTCTCATGATTGTTGTCTGAACATATAATCTCTGGGCTACTGCTCCAGTGCCAGGCCTTCCTGCCTGCTGCCCTGCTCCCCGCCATGATGGTCATGAGCTCACCTCTGAAACAATAGTGCGGCCTTCAATTAAATGCTTGCTTTTATAAGTTGCGTTGGTCATGATATGTCTTCATAGCAATAGAACAGTGGCTAGGGCAGTTGCCTAGGTAACTTGAGTGTGGTCCCTAGAAAAAAGTAAAATAATCTCCAGCACCCTTTTCTTACACTAATTCTATACTTATTTCTACTATGAAGCTATCTGGTCCACACAAGTATGGGTTAGCTCCATCACCAATGCCCACAGAACAGTGAGCCCAGCAACAGGACTGTCTCTCCTGCCCATGACAGAGGGGACATCCAGGAAGAGAGCAGAGGCCAACATTATTTTGAATTAAATAGTAATGGATAGGATTCTTATAGCTATTTTTTAATACCTGCACAATTGGATGAAACTCGGACAGAAGAGGAACTCAATTTTGTTTTTCATTAATATTCACTTTGTTAACACGAACAGATGATTTCTGGAAGGCTCTCCTTGCCCTTTTAATTCATTCTCATAGAACGTGGCAGAGATAGCCTCCATTATTAAACTGATTAGCAAGCACCATGAATCTTTTCTTGTAGATTTCATTATTGCTGAGGGAGGACAATGTGTTTGGGCATTGTAAACGGGAAGGCTAGGGGTTGGAGTGTCGAGGGTCAGGGGAAGAACTTCCTCTTAAAAAAATAATTTAAACAAACTGAACAACACATTACATTCATGACAGGTATACCATGAAATGACACATGAATTTTTCAGTATCGCATGGGTCGCGAGTAGAAATATATAATCTTGGGGATTCAGAGACTGGGGAATATGTGACCATATGGAATATGTCCCAAATAGTGCAGGACCCAAGATATCTACAGAACATATAGAATTCTCCATAGAGCCCTTGACAGGTGTCTGTTTAGATTCTTGAATCCTCCCCATGATAGGGAGCTCACCACCTCCCAAGGAAGCCATGATTAATTTAGGATGTCCTATTATCTATCCTAGATTTAATGGAATTGGAGTCATTTTCTCTCCAAGATGAGTTAGAGCAGAAGCATAGCTGTTTAAAATTAAGAAGCCTTTGTTTTATCATGGTGTGCTTAAAAACCAAAGCCAGACAAAAAGGGGTGGAAAAGAATAAGATACAGCTTAAGCATCTTTCAGGACCAAAGCTGTTTCACAAAGATCACTTTATTTTACATACAAAGGAGCCTATGAGCTAAATAAAACCAAAATTGCCATTAAAAGATAAGCTATGGACCCTAGGAAAAGTCAAAGTTCAATGACCAGCTCCAAGGGTAGTAGAACTGGTAAGGAGGAGGCATGGGTGCCACTGGGTCCTGGAAGTCACCAAGATCTGGAGGAAGTCAGGTGTGGTGCATACGTTTTTAATTTTAACACTCAAGAGGCAGAAGGAGGTGGATCTCTGTAGTTTGAGGCCAACCTAATCTATATAGCCATTGGGCTCCAGAACAAGGTACATGGTGAGTCTCTGTCTCAAATATATCCAAAGTGTCTAAGACACCATTGTCCCAACACCTGGTAAAATATTTGGGGACCATCACAAAATTGCTACAATGATGAAAGGCACCTCACCCTCAATTTTAAAGGTGCCTCATTTCATTCTCTACTAAACAGTTTCTGTCAGGGTCAGCCATGATCTTTGAACACGTGAAGCTGTATTAGTTTAGCACACTAGCTTCTCACCCTCTTTCTTCTTCAAGGAAAGAATTCAAATGCCCTGGCCTAGTGGAGTAGAGAGACTAGGACCTAGCAAAAACATGGTTTTGAGCTTTGTTTCTTCTCTCTCCTCATCTCTGTTGTTGGTCCTCCTTGGCAGTTTCCCAGAGTTCCTAGCTCCTCTTTGACTTCTTCGCCAGGCTTACTTCTGAGTCTGCTCTGGTTCCAATCCAAAGTGGTGAAAGAAATTCAATTCAGGATGATCTAACTACAAAGAGAATTTGTTAATGTATGTAAATGGAATCTTAAAAATATAAAAAGAGTAGTTGGCTTCTGGCATGGCCAAATCCAGAGGCTCAAACAACATCTTTAGGATTCTGGATGTCCCAGTCTCCTTGGCTCCTGGTCCTCAGTGCTGGTTGTGTTCTCCAGAATCTCTTCTCTCAAGATGATAAAGATGGCCATCAAGAGCATAATGCTGTCATTTGCCAGCTTAGTGAAGGCAGTAGAGCAATACAGTTCCCCATTCCTGATTGTTTCAAAATAAAAAAGTCTGTTGATATAGGACTGGGTGGTGTGACCATGATTTTTGAATGGTTTTCACATCTATTCTCAAACTGGCCCTTAGTACAACTTGAAAACACAGAATGGAGCTTACAAGAGGGTGGTAAGGCTGTTGTCGACAGAAGAGAAAAATTTGCTGGGTGCCTTAAAATGGGAGCAGTGTCCAGAGACTAGTACCACGTGGAAAAAGAAATGGACAAGAAATTCAAAGGAAGACCATTGGAGAGGAGCAGGGAAAGAAGGCTAGGAAGGAGTAGCTGAAAGGGTGAATAAGAACAAAGGGTATATGCATATATGCATGTATGGTAATGCCACAATGAAACCCCTTTGTATGGATAATATATGCTAATAAGTTATCTACCATAATCCTATCCCTTCCTGTTTATAAATCTGGTGTGACCATCAAGCAGAACACATTAGAGTTCCATCAAACAGCTGTCAATATTCTACCACTGCCTTCCCCTTTGTTTTCTTCTTTTATTGAAGTTTTTAAAGAAGGCATCTTCTGCCAATTATAGAATGGGAGAATTTTAGCAATAAACTAAGGTCTAAATGCAATATTTCACACACACACACACACACACACACACACACACACACATCAAAGTTCTGAGAAAGAATCAATATGGGTGGAGGACTTAGTCCAAGGAAGTAAGCCTATCCAGTTCTCTGACTTCCAGTTCAGATGTCTGGCCATTGTAACTCACTGGGGCAGGAGCTGAGGCAGCTCACAGTGTCTAGAGCTTGGTCTCTCTTTCACGTCTCCAAGATGTAATTGGTCTGTTTTAAACTAGTAGTCAGTAAATAGATGAGTGACACAGCAAATAGAATTAGCTACGCATCCTTATTTGTCCTTCAGTACTACTGGATTTCAGAAAAGAAAAAAACAATAGGAAGTTGTCCAATGATATAGGAGTGTCTTCTATCTATCTGTTGCTTTCATTGGTTAATTAATAAAGAAAACTGCTTGACCTGATAGGTCCAGAACATAGGTAGGCAGAGTAGACCAAACAGAATGCTGGGAGAAAGAAAGCAGAGTCAGGCAGATGCCATGATTCTCCTACCTGAGATGGACGCAGGTTAGGATCTTTCCCAGTAAGCCACCACCTTATGATGCTACACAGATTACTAAATATGGGTTAAAGCAAGATGTGAGAGTTAGCCAGTAAGAGGCTAGAGCTAATGGGCCAGGCAGTGTTTAAATGAAAACAGTTTCCATGTTATTATTTCTGGGGCTAAGCTAGCCATGCAGGAACTGGGCAGGACAAAAAGCAGGCCTGCTCTCCTCATCACTACAGTACTAGTTTTGTTTCCTATTGCTGTGACAAAAGTACCCTGTCACAGCAATAATGGATAAAGTACTTAACTGGCTCACAATTCTGGGTTACAGTCCATCATTGTGGGGAAATCACAGCAGCAGAAAGCTGAAGTAGCCATGTTGTGGAATATTTAGCTACACAAAGATGTGTTGCATTTTGTTTAACTCTGTAAAGATGCGTTGCATTTGTTTGCATTGTAGAATTGGTTTAACTATGTAAATATATGTTGCAGTTGTTTAATTACATAAAGATGGGTGAGTGTTTTACCTTTCCTGTCTATGGTAACTGATTGGTCCATTAAAAAGCTGAACAACCAATAGCAAGGGAGGAGGAATTTGGGCTCTGGAGAAGAAAGAGAAAGAGACACCAGGGAGAAGGCAGAGGCTGGACAGACATGGAAGAAGCACAAAAGTAGAACCTACAGGATAAAAGAAAGGAAAAGAGGACCCCAGACAAAATGATTAGAGGAGCTAATTAAAAACCTAAGCTAAGGCTGAGCAGTCATAATTAATAATAAGTTCCCATGTCTTTATTTGGGAACTGGTTGGCAGGCAGGCCAAAGAAAATTACAGCTACATAGTCATTCATTCATACCCACAGCAGCAGCAGACAAAGAATGAGCACCTACCTGCTGGTGCTGGCCTCACTTCCTCATTCAGATGCAGTCCTTCAACTCCTCCCTGCCTTCTGAGAGGAGCTGCCCACAGTGGGTGGACCTTCCCATTCAAGTAAGCAATCAAAGCAATCCCTCCCCCCCAGACACACCCGCAGGTGATGGAGGTGGGTCTTGTATCTTATCTGTTGATTTCATTGGTTAATAATAAAGAAACTGCCTCGGCCCTCATAGGACAGAAAATTAGGTAGGCGGAGTAGACAGAGGAGAATGCTGGGAAAAAGAAGCTGAGTGAGTGAGTCGCCATGATGCTCCCACTCCAGACAGACGCAGGTTAAGATCCTCTCTGGTAAGCCAGCTCATGGGCTACACAGAATGTTAGAAATGGGTTAGAACAATATGTAAGAGCTA
>NW_026068111.1:1819337-1940385 GCF_014885135.2 Alexandromys fortis
TGATGGAGGTGGGTCTTGTATCTTATCTGTTGATTTCATTGGTTAATAATAAAGAAACTGCCTCGGCCCTCATAGGACAGAAAATTAGGTAGGCGGAGTAGACAGAGGAGAATGCTGGGAAAAAGAAGCTGAGTGAGTGAGTCGCCATGATGCTCCCACTCCAGACAGACGCAGGTTAAGATCCTCTCTGGTAAGCCAGCTCATGGGCTACACAGAATATTAGAAATGGGTTAGAACAATATGTAAGAGCTAGCCAATAAGAAACTGGGCCTAGCCGGGCCAGGCAGTGTTTGAAAGAATACAGTTTCCGTGTAATTATTTCTGGGTATAAACTAGCCATGCGGGCGGCCGGGTGCCGGGGACGCAGCCCTGCCGCTCATATTTCAACACGCAGGCCAACTTGATCCAGAGAATCCCTCATTGAAACACTCTTCCATGATTCCAAGTAGTGTCAAGTTGACAATTAAGACTATCACAGAAGCAAAATATGATTATCTTTTGAAAACGGCAGTATTCTGAGTTTTTTTTTTCTTTTAAAGAAAGGGGGATGAAACTAGTGAGTGGCTTGACTTCCAGTCCAAGTTCACATGAAAAAAACATACCCTACCCCATCCATCTTACCAACTACTGTTAAAATCAAGGGCAGACTAGATGGAGCAGGGATCTGAGAACTTTCAAAAGAAAATGTGGAAAGCAAATTTGGAAAGAGAAATAGATATCAAAATGGTACCAAAATGGCAGTGCATCTTTCTTTAGTTTCTCCTCCTTGTGGTCCAGCCTTTTCAGCCTGGACCTTAGAAGCAATGAAAAATCTAGAACTATACACCAAGTGTAGTGAGAAGCCTGTCTAACGTAAGACCTGCCTCTGATAGGAAAGACACCGAGGACTCCTGCCCGTCAGAGATAGTGGGGGAACCCTTCCTTCCTTTACTCTGTTCTCTCCTGCTCCACCCACTTAGCCTGCAAAGCCAGAGAATATGTGGCTCTCAAGGTTCCTAAAGTAAAGAAGCAGAAGCCCTCTCTATAACCAGAGTTGCCGTGGTTCCATAATTTTGTAAAGAAACATGCCTTGTTTCTCTGCCATCATGCCATTGGTTCTCAGTGGGAACACAATTGCAGGAAGTAAGCAGTGGGGTCAGGGGAACAAGAGCAGAGGATGGTGGAAGGGAAAGGGTACTGGAAAGTGACCCTCGTGTTGTGTGTGGACCCCTGGGTTAGTGCCCAGCAGTGTGAGATGCAGCTGATGCTAAGCAGCATCCAAGGTGTTGAGACCTACATTACAGAATAGATTACCTTCCAGGTCCCAGACAAGGCACGAGGTGACATGGACAGAGACCAGATCTGACTAACCCTGTAAATGCCTTGAAAATTGAATTTAAATTAGAACCAGAGCTTACAGGCTACGCACTGGCTTTCAGCCTGAGTACAATGGGCCTTAATCTAAGATGAAGCTAAGGATGTAGATAGACAAGACAATCGACACTCTCCAAAAACTGTAAACAAGACCCAGAGTCCTTTAGTATGACGTTCAAATGCCCAAGGCAACCCAAAACTGCATATGAAAACTCAGGAAATGCTCTGCATCACTTGAGGATGAAGGTGGGTGAAATCATCCCAGAGCTGTGATGATACAGCATTGAAAACATCAAATAAAGACAAGAGCAACATCCATAACTGTATCCAAAGAAATACTGGAAAACATTCTAGAAATGAACGCTATGAGCTCTTAGGACGGTAATGTATGATCTATAAAAGAATGAAAGGAAAACTCCACAACTACAAAATTGCCATTTTTAAAACTCACCGGATCAATTCAATATCAGAATGGACATGTCAGATGAAAGAGTCACTTTGCTGTACTTGAAAGCAGGTCAATAAAAATGGTCCAGTCTTAGGGTTGGCGAAATGGCTAAGTGATTAAGCACCCCTACTTCTCTTGGGGAGGATATGAGATTAGTTGCCAGCACCAGTATCAGATGGTTCACAGTGGTCTACAACTCTAGATACAGAGAATCTGCTTCCTTCTTCAGGCCTCTATAGGCACCTGCACTCAAATGTGCATGTGCACACTCATGGGGGCACACTCATGGTCATACATGTAATCATGAAAATTAAAATTGTCCACTCTAAACAACAGAGAGACAGAAATGGCAAAAGAGCTTGAGAGATCAGAGAGGGCAGACCAAGTGATCAAATATGCACATTATTAAAGCCCAGCGAAGGAAAAGCAAAGTGCTGTGTAGTTGTTAGATAACACCGTTAATAAAAAGAGGGAGAAATCGTGGGTGAAAAGTTTCTTACTTTGATAGAGGTTTAAACTTATACATTTAAAAAACTCTGAAAAAAATCTCAAATGGCAAACCCAAAGAAAACTGTACCCAGATGCATTAAATCAAAACCCTGAACATAGAAAACAGTCACATTGGCCAGAGAAAGTTTGGATTTGATTGTATGGCTCTGTAATCTCAGCACTTGGAAGCTGGAGGCAGTAAGATAAGGAATTCAAGCCCGTCTTCAGCTATATGGGCTAGTCCGAGAATACATGAGAACCTGTTTTAAAAAAAAAACCACCAACAACAAAAGCATTCAAACGGATACATTAGCTACAGAGTAAACAATTACTTGGGTAGTTAAAGATTCCTCATAAAAGGTCTCAGTGATCACAGGAAAGTCAGAGAAAACAGTTGAAAGCTGAAAAGTAGTTTAATTCTACATCCAGTAAAAGAAAAATTCATCAAAATGAAAACATTAAGGAAGAGTAAAAGAATTGTTATCACTGTTACCTACTTTTAAAAGATGCTAAAGGATTCTTTTGAGAAGAGGGATTGGTACCTAATGACATCCATCGTAGGTGCTGGGGTTGGATGCAGGTCCTCTGACATTGCAGTCAGTGCTTTTAACAACTGAGCCACACCCCCCAACCTTCAAAGTGGCAAATATTTTATTATTTTATTTCAATCATGGTTATGGGAGTTACCCTGATTTGATCATTCCATAATGTATTCCTAATGAAATATCACACTGTGTACAGTGATTATATACAATGCGATTTTTAACTAAAACTTCTTCAAAAATATAGCTTCATTTTTTTAAAAATCCTTCTTAGACATAGTCACATTCATTTTATGCTTGTGAGTGTTTGTTTGCCTACATGTATGTGTGGGCACCATGTGCATGTGGTACCACAGATGCCAGGAAAAGGTGATGACTCCCAAGGAACTGAGATGCAGATGGTTGTGAGCCAACATGGGGGTGCTGGGAATCAAATCTGGGTCCTCTACAAGAGCAGCCAGTGCTCTTACCCATCTCTTCATCCTTGAAATAGAATTTATCAAAGGGAACATGGTATTAAAACCCTGCAGCAAACATGGAATGAGAATACCAGAAGGCAAACAGAGAGCGGGGGCTAAATGAAGTCTTTGGACTCGAATGCTTCTGCAATTCTCGAGATTAATGACAGATGAAAAACTGCAGATCTTTGAGAAAAAAAAGCAGGATAAAGGCCCAAACTACACCAAAACTTGTCCTGTCAAAGCTGCAGAAACACTACAGTAATGGGAAAATCTTGAGGGAAGTCAAAGAGGAAGGACAAGCTGCTGAGGTGAAGGGGGACACGGGTTAGGCAAGACACCAGACGCTCCTGATAACAGGCAAGCAAAGGAAGAGATTTGGGAAATAATCTAAATGTTAAAAGAAAGTAGCTGCCTGTATGGATTCTATGTCCTATAGAGTTACCTTTCATAAATGAAGGAGGCAAAAGACCCTTACAGATAAAAAATTGAGGGAATGTATTGCCACTGGGTCTACCTTTACACAATATTAAAAGTTTCTCAAGAAGAAAGAAATTAGTATAGGTTAGAATCTCATGTCTACAAAAAGAGCAAGGAGGGGTCTTCAAGAGGGAGCAAATGAAGGCAAAATAAAACAGTTTCATTTTCTTATTCTCCCCTCGATTTAACAAATAAGACTTGGTTGAAAATAATGAGCGTAGCAACACGGTGATTACAGCTCATGGCTTAGGAAGAGAAATGATAACAAGGGACAGGAGGAAAGATGGGAATGCCCTGCTATCAGATACACTAGCTATGAAACAGCAGTCTTATTTCATATCAAACTTGAGGGGACAGAGAGGTGGCTCGGCAGGTCAGAGCACTTGCTGCTCTTGCAGAGGATATGGTCTGATCCCCAGCACCCACAGGGCAGCTCACAACTCTCTCAATCCGGTATCAAAGCAGTTGGTGCCCTTTCCTGGCCTCTGCAGGTACTGCACACATGCAGCACATAGGCATATCTACAGGCAAACACTCTCACACAAAATATAAAGAAATCTAAAAAAAAAAAAAATCAAGAGTAAAAGGCTGTAGCAAGATACATCATGCTAACACTAACCAAAAGAAAGTTGGAGTAACTGTAAAGTTCCAGCAACGCTGACCTGAGAGCAAAGAAAATCGCCAGACATGAATGAGGAACATTACCTGGAGACAGAGAGCAGTCAATTTTCTAAGAACAAGTAACCACCCTTAATGTGTGTATGCCCCTAACCAAAGCTTTAAAATGCCTAAGGCCAAAAATAATAAAATTGCAAGAGCAATAGACAAACACACTATCGTCTTTGGAAAGTTCAATACCCTCTACCAGTGACTGACAGATTCAGCAGGCAGAAAATCATGAGGACATGGTTGAATCGACAGTACCATCCGTCAGCGAGATCTAATTGACTTTTCCAGATTCAGTCAACAATGACAGAACGCACATTCTTTTCAGACTTGCAGGGAACATTCGTCACAATGGAACACATTCGGGCAATAAGCACCCCTTCAAATACCCAAACGTGCAAATCGCAGAAAGCAAGCTCTAGAATTACAAAGGAATGAGAGGAGACACCAGTGATGTAAATACAGCCGAAAATACCAAAGTGTTTGGAGATTCAGAGAGTCTCAGGAGAGATCTTAAAATATTTTAACGGAAAGATAAATGGCCTACTGAATGCAAGTAACACAGTGAAAGCGGCGGCTGGAGGGCGCAGGGTGGCATGTACTGTACATGTGTGTCGGTGTTTGCTTGCATGTGTATGTCTGTGTGCCACGTGTGCAGTAGCTGTGGAGGCTGGGAGAGGGTACCTGCCCCTGAAACTGGAGTCACATATAGTTGTGAGTCACGGTGTTGGTGCTAGGAATTTAAAATGACTATCATCACTAGCATCAAGGACATTAATATAATAGTAATAGATTATTACAAACAGTTCATTGTCCACGGTTTGATAACACAGATAAAATTGATTCATTTCACTGAATATGGTAGCATAAACCTATAATCCCAGCAATTGGGAGGCTAACATGAAAGCATCATGAGTTTGAGGCCAGCCTGGGCCACACAGTTAAACCTTGTCTAGTAATACCCAGAATAGACAAAGAACTCAAAACTACAAACAGCAACATAAAAAAAGGAAACAGACACCCCAGTTTTTAAATAAAGGCTACAGATATTAGTCTTTATTTAAGGAAATTTAAATGACTAAGAAATACCTTTTTAAAAGTATTTAACATCCTTACCAACCAGGGAAATGCAAATTAAAACCACTTTGAGATTTCACCTCACCTCCTTCGAAGTGGCTAAGATCAAGAAAACAACAAAAGGTAAACACTGGCAAGGGTGTGGGCCATGAAAGAGACACTCATTCACTGTTGATGGGATTACAAACCAGAGCAGCCCTGGATCCCAGACTAAAGAAATCCCCAAAAGCTAAAAGTAGATCTACCGTGCAACCCAGATACACCCCTATTTGTGTATGTCCAAAGGACTGGACATTCTACTCCACAGACACTTGATCACCGTGTCCATTGCCGCTCTAATAGCAATAGCTTGGGAATAGTAACAACCTAAATGTTTTTCAACTGAAAAAAAAATGTCGGTAAAAATGTGGTATATATACATTCTGAAATACTATTCAGCTATTAAGAAAAATAAAAATCATCAACTTTGCAGGGAAATGGAGGGACCAAAAAAAAATCATGTAGACTGAGGATCAGTAGACCCAGAAACACAAATGACACATGTTCTACTTCCATGTGGATCTGGGCCCTGAGTCTTTAGTTATGAATATATAACCTGGAGAACTGCAGAGACCAGGAAAACAGTAAGGGACCATGCTGCGGGGAGGGAGTTTAGGAAGGGGGTTGTAGGACACAGACGCTATGAAGAGGAAGGTGGGATAATGGGTATCGCAGTTAGGGTTTCTATTGCTGTGAAGAGACACTGTGACCATGACCACTCTCATGAAGGAAAGCATTTAATCGACATGGCTTAGAATTCAGAGGTTCAGTCCCTCATCATCATGGTAGGACATGGCTGCATGTAGGCAAGCATGGTGCTGGAAAGGTATCTGAGAGTTCTTACATCTTGACTCACAGACAATCAAGAAGTGTTCTGAGACTCTGGATGGTGTCATAAGCACATATGAGACCTCAAAGCCTGTCTCTCCACAGTGACACATTTTCTTCAACAAGGCCATGCCTACTCTAACAAAGCCACACCTCCTAATAGTGTCACTCCCATTGAGGGGGCATTTCTTCTTTCAAACCACCATGAGGGGGGTAATTGAAGAAGAAGGAGAGATGGTGGCAAAAAAGTGGGTGAAGGAAGAGGGACAAAAAATACCAAGGCTGTTTAAAGAAGCCATAAGAAAGCATATTGTTTATGCTTACTTAAAAATGCGCATGTATGAGTGTACACATACATACATAGTTTCAATGAAGTTCTGCCAAAGAAATTTTTTACTGACTCCTTAAAAGACTCATCTATTAAAACTTACACACAAGGAAAAGGAATGTATCAATGACCTATATTTATTTATGGAGAATGAATCAGTCAAACTTCCAAATATAGCTACCAAGTTAAAATGGACTTTCTGGTAAATACTACAAAATACCGAAAGAAAAAAAGATAATGCCCAATTCCAGAAGGTAGAAGTTACCCCACATTCTAAAGGCCAGAGTCTAACGAAGAAGTAACAACCAAAAATAAAGCACAAGGCCAAGCATACATTTTCTGCACCCAGGAAGATGAGGCAGGTAGATGCCAAGCTCAAAGCCAGCCCCAGATTACATAGTGAGACCTTCTTTAATAAAATAGAAAGAAAGATAAGCTATAGATCTCCATCTCTCATGGATGCAGAGATGAAAATCCCCACAAAAAAAATTAGTGGCCATAGACCTAAACACGCAGTGTTCAGACAGAGCACAGGGGAGCACAAACATTCCATCCTCAGTGGGAGGGGCCTGTCTGAAAAGACTTCACACATAACATTTCAGAACAAAGGAGAAGTCTAGAGTTCTTCTAATGACCTGGGTTGCCAGGGATTAGGCACAGCATAGTGAAAGGGTTAATGGGCAGTGACTCTATTCTGTATTACACAATGATGTAATGGTATAAGGTAACACAAGACATCACACATGTGCAAATCCCAACAACACTGGCAATGCTGAAGAATGAAGCCTGATAGAAATTGGTTGAACTGAATCGTAACTGGTGTTGTAACTGAATTGTAACTGGTTCCTGTGTTGGACAATCACACAGTGAAGACACACCACCATGTTCATAGCAGAAGCACTGGGGAATGGGCACGGAAACTGCACTTGGCTCAACTTTTGTATAATCCTCAGACACATTCAAAGTTCTACAAAAAACCAGGAGGTGGTGGTGCACGCCTTTAATCCCAGGATTAAACTCGGGAGGCAGAGGCAGGCGGATCTCTGTGAGTTTGAGGCCAGCCTGGTCTACAAGAGCTAGTCCAGGACAGGAACCAAAAGCTACTGAGAAACCCTGTCTCGAAAATCCAGGAAAAAAAACAAAAACAAAAACAAAAAAAAAAGTTCTACAAAGATTCAGGGGGCGGTGGCACACATCTTTAATCCCAGCACTCAGGAGGCAGAGACAGGCAGATCTCTGTGAGTTCGAAGCCAGCCTTGTCTACAGAGCTAGTTCCAGAACTGATGGAGAAAGGACATTGGTTAATTATAATAAAGAAACTGCCTTGGCCCATTTTATTGGTTAGAACATAGGTGGGTGGAGTAAACAGAAGAGAATGCTGGGAGAAAGAAGCTTAGTCAGGAGTCGCCATGGTTCTCCCACTCCAGACAGATGCAGGTTAAGATCCTCCCTGGTAAGCCACCTTGTGGGCTACACAGAATATTAGAAATGGGTTAGAACAATACGTAAGAGCTAGCCAATAAGAGGCTTGAAATAATGGATCAGGCAAAGTTTAAATGAATACAGTTTGTGTGTTGTTATTTCGGGCATAAACTAGCCATGTGGGCGGCCGGGTGCCGGAAACGCAGCCCCGCCGCTCCTATCTCAACAGCTCCTTCAACACAGGACAGGCTCCAAAGATACACGGAGAAACCCTGTCTCGAAAAACAAAACAAACAAAGATCTACAAAGAATTCTGTGAGTTGGAACTGGAGAGGAAGCTAAGTAGTTAAAAGCAATGGCTGTTCTTGCAGAGAACCTGAGGTTAGTTCTCAGCACCCCTGACGTGGCTCACAGCCACCTGTAATGCTAGTCTCGGGGATCAGAGGCCCACTTCTTACCTCCATAGGCTCCTTCACACATGTGGTACACATACCCAGGCACACATACACACATGAAAATAAATAAATAAATCTTTATTAATAAAGGAAAACAAGAAAAAAAATAGCCAAACTCAGTGGCACAGGTCTTTTAATAGAGTACTCAGGAGACAGAGACAGGCAGATTTCTGAGCTGAGGCCAGTTTGGTCTAGAAAGTTCCAGGACAGCCAGAGCTAAAGCTGCCCTCAGAAGGCATGTTGAGTCCCATTGGTTGGCCCCTTGTACTGTCTTCTTTGATTGCTGACTTTGGACTTTCAAAAAATGAAGACCAAAAGACAAAACAAAACCACAAACTGCCCAGTGGTACCGTTCTGACTACTAAAGGTGGCAGCTGCTTCTTATGAGTAATTGGCAAAGAATAGGTTTAATTAATTTTGTTGAAGTGAAGTAGGTGTTAATGTTCTTATAGAAGACTTTTAATAATGGAGGGATATTCTTGGTATGTGTTCACCTGAGTGTGGTGTGTGTGTGTGTGTGCGCGCGCGCATGCATGTACCTTCTAAGTGAAACTGAAATGCTTTTCTAAATTGCAGGGAAAAAAAAAACGGATCCAGGAATGGCAACTTCCCTTTCAGTCGCATGTGAGATGGATTGAAAGCTTTAAATAACAGAACACTCATGGTTGTTGCTATAAAACGATGGACAAAATCAAAAGTAGTGTTAATACTGAGGGAGACCAAAGAGGGCATTAGAAGCTGGAACCACAACTGGATGCCAAGCCCAGGACCACCTATGTGTGCTACAGCTGGGTTAGAAAGGAGTCCTTCTGGATCCCAGATCAGCGCCCAGAGTGCAAAGGTCACCCGGGTACCCAAAGGAAGTTTAGCAGGGGTCCACTCTTAACCGCGGGACTCTTCTCTTCCCATTTCTCTCCTCTTTCTCATTTGCAAGACAAATAATTTTAAGATGTAATTAAAATTATTTTACAATCTTTTAATCACTAGAAATTGCGTATAATTATTTTACCTCCACGCTGGTGCCAAGAACTGCTGTGAATTGCTTGGCTTCTCAAAGCACAGAAAGAAAATGCTTCACTTCTGCATTAATTAAGGGTTCTTCCCCCCACTATTCCTGTCCATTAGCCTCCACCACGCGATGGCTGTGAATGGTCATTACAACAGGCAGAAATAGGAACATAAATTTTCTGCTAATGAAAATGTCAGTTGGAGATGCCGTCTATCTCGGAAGGTTCCGATATGCATGGGTCTTTTTTTTCTTCTTCTTCTTCTTCTTCCTCTTCTTCTGTTCTGTCTTGTACCTTTTTGCTAGTCTCTCAGAGACCCTCCTAGAAGGGCAATCCTCTTTTTTATTTATAGATAGTTAGTGCACACCCTTTCCAGTAGATTGAGGACTGTACTCAGGTCTCTATTAAATATTCCATTGATTTTTAAAATTGTTCCCTCTCTTATCAGACCTCGCAGGGTCTCGGCCTGGGAAACCTTCCGCCCTGCTCCCCGCTGTCTGAGGCCAATATACTAGTGACTGGGGATGCATGCATCTGTTTATGGGATGATGGCAATCCATCCATCAGCAGATACTGTGTCCAATATGCTCTACCGGCTCAGTGCACTTGCTGAACCCAGAGTTCACTTGCTCTGGGTTTTAAGAGCTTTGTCAGAAGCATGTTTGCTCTGCTTTGTGCTGGAGTGAGTTTGTGCTGGGAACCTTCAACATAGCCGTGGTCAACCTGTGGTCAGAGTGGACTGGGGACCTGGGTGGCCCTTGCACCTATGCAGCAAAGTGAGACAAACATTTCCTCTTGCAATGCTAGCAGAAACTGCAGTATAGCTTTCCCCATAGCTGAACCAAAGACCGTAAGGCTACCCACTTTGGAAAACACCAGTTGACTTTTAAAGAGAAAATGGAGTACCGCAAGGACTTTTTGTTGTTCATTGATTGATTGATTTTTTTTTTCAGCATTGAGAATTGAACCCAGGACTTTGTGTGTGCTAGGTAACTGGTCTACCCCTGAGCTACATTCTTTGACCCTGTTTTTATTTTTATTTTGAAATAAGCTCTCCATAAACTGCCTAGGATAATTTGAACTAACTCTGGCTCTGTCTCCTCTCTCTCCCAGGTAGGCCTTCTACTTACAACACTCCTGCCTCAGTTTCCCACACATCTGGGACATCTGGCTTTCACCGTCATGACGTGCAGCTTAGGAAGGTCTTTTAATTGTTAAGTACGTTGGAAAGTGAATGTATAACCTATAGCTACCCAGGTACAGGCCTGCCACAGCTCTCTCTGTCCCGTGTGGAGGACTCAGGCTGTCTGCATGAGGCATCAGTGAGGCAGGAGTGGAGCTGGCCCACGCAAAGCATGGCTAGCGTTCCGCTCGCGCTCAGTAAAGCTTGGTAGCAGGAAGCGGGGCACAGAGACATGCCGGGTACTCATTAGTCATTCTCTACCACAATTGAGTTGGCTGGTCCGGCTGTCAAAAGGATTCCAAAAATATCTGTTCTCCAGAAAACTTCCAGACAGGTTGTGTAAAATGACTATTTTAGAAATAATATTTTAGCACATTAAAATGGCTATTACAAAGCCACCATTTGGATTCAGTTCAACTAAGTATGAATGGCCGAAATCAATTTCTAAGATCAGAAGTTCTTCGGTTCCAGTAGCGACTGATTTGACTCCATTTATCTGTGTGTACGGGTGTGCGTGCGCTTGAGTGTGCATGAATGCATGCATGCATGTGTGTGTGTGTGTGTGTGTGTGCATGTGTGTATGCAGGTGAAGACCTGAGACTGATGCCAGGATGTCTCCATCACTAGCTTTTCCACCTCATTCTTTGAGACAGAACCTTGACCTCAAACTAGGGCTTGCCGTTTTGGCTAGACTGGTTGGACAGTAAATGGCTAACATGTGCCTGTCTCCGTCCTCCTAAGCTGGAGGTACAGGCTCACACCACAATGACAAGCTGATGCTAGCCCAGTGGTGCTTTCCCACTGTGTGCACTGTGTGCTCCTCATGCTTAAACTCAGAATGACATTAAAATGACATGCAAAGCTGTGTGATACAAGCAGCAGAGAATCCCTCTTACTACTAAAATCAGTAACCCAAGCAAGAGCAATTTAAAAAATTCAAGAGCCTCCCCAAGCGTGTTTTTTCAGAGCCCGTGGCCCATTCTATGCACCAACCCAGTCACTGAAAGATGAGCAAGACAACAAACCCATCCTCCTAGGATACAAGGAGCAGTCAGAAGATCAAATAATCCAATGATGGAGCAATTGAGGAATAGAAGACCTTGGGTACTTCACAGTGTTGCAGAACAGACAGTTCTCCTACCCCTAAGTTACTGGGCTGTATAAGATACAGGACCGAGAACTCTCTTAAGAGGGTCCTTGCCTTCAAGAAAACTTTGGGCATGCAGGGAGCTTGGGGCAGGGCAGGTAGGTAAGAGTGCTTGGTACACAAGCATGAAAACCTGAGTTCAAATCCCCAGCATCGGTGTAAAATAATTTGGCATGGACATGCATGGCTCTAATCCTATAGTTAAAGAGACAGAGACAGGCAGAGCCTAGGATACTGCTGGCTGCCAGCCCAAGCCTAGGGCATCACTGGTCAGCATGACCAAAATAGTGAGCTTCAAGTTCAGTGAGAGACCATGTCTCAAGGGAATGAAGCAGAGAGCCATAGAAGAAGACACCTGACGCCCGCCTCTGCCCTCTGCATGTGCACACATGGGTCACCCTGTCACACACATGCAAGAAAAAGAAATAAAAAAGAAAGGAAGGGGGAAGAAAGCGGGGGAGAGAGGGAGGGAGAGAAGAAGGGAGGAAGAAAGGAAGGAAAAGAAAGAGAAGCAGAAAGGAAGGGAGGGAAGTAGAGAAGGGGAGGAAGAAACAAGAAAGAGAGAGAAAAGAAGAGAGGGCGGGAGGGAGGGAGGAAGGAAGGAAAGAAGGAAGGAAGGAAGGAAGGAAGGAAGGAAGGAAGGAAGGAAGGAAGGAAGGAAGGAAGGGAGAAAGAGAAAGAAAGAAAGAAAGAAAGAAAGAAAGAAAGAAAGAAAGAAAGAAAGAAAGAAAGAAAGAGCAAGCTCCTCATGGGATTTCCTAGGGCTGTCACCAGAAGCCTCTGTCGAGGATTACACCCTGATGCCCAGACTCATGTCCTTGCCATCAAGACCACACAGGGCCCAGTGGTGAAACCCTGGCAGAGGTGGCTGCTCCAGCTTCTTCTCCAGAGGCAAGCACTTGGCACCACAGATTCAAGAAGAAGAATCCTAACTAAAAGTAGCAGCTGGTCATGTGTGCCAAGCACGCAGGGTTCAAATGTAATGTATCATGTAACAACCAACCCTGAGACTCGTTCTTCATCTTCTCAAAGCCAAGGTGGCAAAAAGAAGAGCCATGGGTGAAGATCACAGCTGGTGTGTGGAGGATCAGGGTGAATGCCTGCCCCTGCCTCGGGATTCCTGTCTCCCCAAATCCAGGTTTCGGCTTGCAGAAACAGCATTACCCCTTCAGAAAGACCCCTGCCCTTCATGCCAAATTTTGTCGATACTATTATTTAAAGGGACGCAACCCAATTTATCCCAGTATCAATTCTCTATATCATTTACCTCAGCACCGATTGTATCATTCACAAATTAGCATTAGGCAGCAATTTCGGATCCCCATATAAAACTATTTAGCAATCTAGCCAAGAAAAGGGACGATGGAAAGCGAAAGCCAGGGTGTCGAACCTAATTCTTTTCCTTATCTCCTTGTTACATATTGACATATTTGAGGCCATTCAAAAGCGTCCAACTTGTCTTGCCAGAGTGCAAATCAAGAGTATCGACAAGGAAGGCTATTTAACAGGTTTATTTAAATGTTGGAGCCCTATCTCAGTGGGATCTGCTGCTCTAACCGGCTGCTTCTGCAGAATGGTCAACTTTTGTTTGGAGGGTATAAAGATGCTTCGGGTTTATTTTGTTGGCCACGCATGGGTATTATGGGATGCTGGCCTCGGGCATGCGGACATATTCTTTAAGATTACCTCATTCCAACAGTTTAGCCTTGAGCACAGTTCTATGCCCGATGCCAGGTATATAACTCTGAGTCTGCCATGACTTCATTGCTGAGAAGAGAAGGGTGGGTGTGGCATGATGGCAAATGCCTTTATTCAAGGCACTCTGGTGGCAGAGTCAGGGGATCTCTGACTGTAAAGCGAGTTCTGGACCAACCAGGGTTACAAATTGAGGTCCTGTCTTAAACAAGTGTGTGTGTGTGTGTGTGTGTGTGTGTGTGTGTGTGTGTGTGTGTGTGTGTTAGGGGAAGAGCCAAGCCATAGACCCGAGCCCCTTGATTTGCTGGCACATGTGTTCGTCAACCACTCCACATCTGTGTGGCTCCAGCTGATACTCAGAAGTTTCTGTAAGCTTCTGTGGAAGCATCTCGTTCCCCTATGCTACTCATGTACTCTGGAGCATTTTAGGGGGTGGTAAAGAGACGATAGTGCCAACAAGAGGAAACATGTCATGTACTGTGCGGGATATGCGGTAATATGACCCAGATTTATCTTCACTGAGGCCCAGCTGCCAGGAGGGCATACAACTGCCAGCCCTTTCTTATCAACCCCCTCCAGAAACTGTCTTACTGTAGAAAGCCACTTCCCCCAAGGCCAGGATATTTCCTGGTCATCCTTGCACAGCTAATGTCATGACTTGACTCTGGGTTGGTAGACCTTTTCCTAGTCTGAACAAGAGGGGGGAAAGGATTTATTGGTTGATTGATTGATTGATTGATTTGGCAGAGTTTTGTCTCACCCACTGTATAGACCAGGTTAAACTCTGTCTGTGTTAACCTCAAATTTACTATCCTCCTGCCTCAACCCCCCTCCAAGTTTTGGAATGTTATAAGACATTATTTCTGGGAGATAAGAACAAATGAACTCACCTCAGGTCATGGCAGATCAAAGTAAGGACACGATAAAAACCCAGTGTGGAGTACCAATACGAGTATCAAGGAGGGGTTGCTTACAGAAGCACGAACGACCCAAAGACAGTTTCATCACCAAAGCCCTCCATGTCACAGTTAACAGCTCACAAACTGGGGACCTGGAGCACACTGCAGGACTTCTAGGCAGCTCAGCAGTGCAGACAATATCGTTTCCAGCCACATCAGCTTGTCTGAGAGTGTCTCTCAGTAGTCCTTACTACATATAATCTTGGTTATGGAAGAGGACTCTAGTGAATCTAGTCAGTTTCAGGGACTTCCTGAAGTTTTTATTATTTATTTCCTAAGTTCTATGGAGCTTCTAATTACAACTTCCCGAGTTTCCTTTAGGATGGCATGTTTCTTTTTGCTTTAGAATGGCAGTTCTCAACCTGTTGTTTGTGACCCCTTTGGGGATCAAATGATGCGTTCACAGGGGTTACCTAACACTACCAGAAAACATAGGTATTTGCATTACAATACATAACAGTAACAAAACTACAGTTACTAAGAAGCAATGAAAATAATTTTATGGTTGGGAGTCACCACAACAGGAGGAACTACATTAAAGGGCCTCTGCATCAGGAAGGTTGAGAAGTAATGCTTGAGAACATCCTGAGTCTTATCCAACTTCCCTCCAAGAATTAACTTGGAGGAAATCACAAACTAAGTTGGGAAAAAGTGGGATAATAAACATAGACCACGATGCCTGGTTTTGTGCACTTATGAAGAGCTCTTTTCTCTACCGACCTCCCCACCAGCTGTCAATCATCCTCAGTCATCACCATGCTTCCTTTCTCAGCATTCCACGGTATTATAGGACAGTTACACATACTACAATGGACTAAAGGCATAGGCAAATCCCCACAAATTCACATATTGAAAGCTTACTAACCCTTGGTCACCCTGTATGATACTACAAGGTAGGATCTTTGATATATAATTAGAACGTGTTGAGTTTGGAGTAGATCCCTTGTAGGACAGTGTCCTTGTCTTCAGTAGAGGCACTGAGAGCTTGATGATCCTTCCTACCATATTAGAAAACAAGAAGGCAGCCATCTGGGTATTAAGAAGCTAGCCCTCATAAGACACAGGATCTGCTGACACCATGATCTTGGCCTTTTCAGTCTCCAGAACTGTTATTTCTAAGTGGTTTAATTTATGGCATCATGTTAGAGTGGCAGAATGAACTAAGAGAGAAATTGGTAATGAGGATTTGGGTGATGCTTGAGCAAGTGCAGTCATGTATCATTAAATGAAAGGAATGTATTCTGAGCAATGGGCCAGTCCATGATTTCATAGTTGTATGAACATCACAAAGTATGCTTACACAAACTAAGATGGCTATGACATCATTGGCCAGCATAATCCAATGGGACCTGACCATTAAATGGAGCCCATCATGCTGCTAATAGACTGTCACTCAGGGCATATCTGTCATTGAAATTGCAAAAGCAGCTTCAGGACTAGGGCATGAGTAGAGGCTGTGTGGATGAGTGTGGGTCTGTAGGATAGACAAAGTCTGAACTGAACCAGTGGACTGTTATGGGTGATTTGGGTAAAGGATGGGGTGTAGGAGGTCCTTCTGTCTGTGTGTTGTTTTTGTTGATTAATGAATAAAGAAGCCACCTTGGCCTGTTGATAGGGTAGAATTTGGGTAGTTCCTGAAGATGGAACTGAATTCTGGGAGGAAGAAGGCAGGGTCAGAGCCGCCATGGAGCTGCAACCAGAGTAAGACATGCTGAATCTTTGCCGGTAAGCCACTGCCACGTGACGATATACAGATTAATAGAAATGGGTTAAACTAAGATATAAGAGTTAGCTAATTAGAAGGTAGAGCTAATGGGCCAAGCAGTGATTTAATGAATACAGTTTCTGTGTGATTATTTTGGGGCTAAGTAATTTTGGGAACAAATGAGCAGCCTTCCTGTTACAAGGATAAGAAAGGAAATATGAGAGACCTAGATGAAGCTTCAGTGTGCTTGGAGAATCTCTAGTTACAACTGAAGAGTGTTGGTGAGAGCTATCTATGGTAATGTCTATGCCTGGGAGTTCTGCCATAGTATCTCTTCTCTTGCTGTGACCAAGTATCTAACAAGAAGCAGTGCAAGGGAGAAAGAGCTGTGCACAGTACATGAGCAATGAAGGTCTAGCTACATCCACTCCACCTAGACTGCAAAGGTCACCCAGAATAGACAAAGGAGCATGCTAGACAAGGAGTCTGGCCTCTTTGAGGATAGAGGAGGTCCAACAGAGAACAGCTATAGGGGCTGGACCATCACCAAGAGTCCTCGGTGTAGCAATGCTAAGCAGAGCCATGGCAGTGGGAGTTAGCAACATAATCTTACTTAGACCGGCAGAACCATTAACTTTGATGTCAGCCTAGGAGACAAGCAGGTGCACAAGATGTTCAGCTACAGAATGGCAGAGGTGGGTTCATAACTCCCTAGAGGGTCTAAATGACATAGCATCAAGTCAAAACAGATTATTCTCAACTCAAGGATTCGTGTTGCTGTTCATGATGGGTTTCAGAGCTTACTTGGCATAGGGTTATATTAGTTCCTTTTCTATTACTGCGATAAAACATCATGACCAGAGCAACTTATGGAAGGAAGGGTTTATTTGAGCTCACATGTCCAGAGGGATGAGATCATCATAATCATCATCGTCATCATCGTCATCATCATCATAGTCATTGTCATCATCAAGAAGAGACAGGCATGGTGGCCAAAGCAGAAAGCCAAGAGATCACATCTTAAATTGCAGCATGAAGCAAACATAGTGAATAGAAATGTGTGTGACCTAGAGGAGTCTCCCCCAGTGACACCATCCCCCCAAAAAAGGCCCCAAGCAGCACCACCCACTGGGGACTAAGCATTGAAATGCTAAAGACTATAGGGGACATTCCTCATGCAAGCCATCACACGGAAACTCATTTGCTCTTTCTTGCGTTTCAGTTTTGCAGTAGAGCTGTCTGTCCCGTGCCTGTCCCATCACTGTATTCTGAAAACATACCATGTTGGTTTCACAAGTTCCGAAAAGCAGTTTGCCTCTGGATGAATCACTCTCTCTCAGACTGAGACACATCTCATATAGAGAGATGATATTTAGATAAGACTTTGGACTCAGATGTTAAAGTCATTGCTAGAATAAACAAAGTCTTTAGGGGCTGTGGAGACATAATGATTGTTTTTTGAAAGCAAGAAGGAATTAGATTCCAGAAAACCAGGAGTGAAATGGTATGGACAAAAAGTGTGCGTTCCCAATTATGGTGAAATTTAACCCTCTGTGTAATAGTTTAACAAGGTAAAGCAGTTGATGCCTTGAAATTTCATTCTCAACCAGATGCTATAATGAGGCAGAACTTTTGAAAGGCTCTCAGTAAACATATGAAGGTGAACACTGTCTTAGTTGGGGTTTCTATTGCTGTGAAGAAACACCATGACCACAACAACTCTTATTTTAAAAAAAACATTTAATTGGAGCTGACTTATAGCTCAACAGTTTAGTCCATTATCATTACAGCAGGAAGCATGATGGCACGTAGGCAGACATGGTGCCAGAGAAGGAGTTGAGAGTCCTACATCCTGATCCACAGGCAACAGGGGGAGACTGTGTACCACACGGGCATAACTTGAGCATATATGACCTCAGAGCCTAAATCCACAGTGACACACTTTCTCCAACAAGCTCACACCTTTTCATAGTGCAATTCCCTATGGGTTGAACATTCCAACACATGAGCCTATGAGACCATTTTTATTCAAACTATCACAAACACCAAAAAGCATCTTCATCTCCCCCAATTTGTGAGGGTTAGTAAGAAGCCATTCTACTAGGAGGCGTGGAGTGGATCCTTACCAGACACCACACCAGTCAGTAAGAAGTGGCAAGGATAGAAAATGACAGTGCTTCCTGCTCCAAAGACTTAACGATATGAGCAGCAGGGGACATCATCTCTGGCAGCAAAGGAAAGAGGCATCCAGGATGGCATTATCCAGAATAAACTATCAAAAGAAATCAAAGCTGGGTGGCCATGAGGCCTCAGGGTGCTTTACTAATTTAAAAAAAAATACAGCACACTTTTCAACAAGAAGCATATAGAATAAAGATGAAGACATGACCTGAGGCAAGTGTACTGTACCCCTAGATGGTTCCCTGAGCTCTTTCCCAGAGCGAATTGCTGACCTCTGCAGAAGAGGAAACACCCAAATGTGTTGAAGATTACTGGGCTCAGGGTCTGAATCTATAATGACGTTCAGAGAGAATCCAAGTGGTCTCCGAGCTGTCTGCTATTGTAGGACATAAAGAAATTGTGTTGGTCAGTTTCTCAACATAACTAACACCGGACATAAGCAACTCAAGAGACAAAGGACTTTTTTGGCACACAGCATCAGAGGTTTTAGCACATTATGTAGGGACCTAGGAAGCACAGATGGAGAGTCACCATTATTTGGTGTGGTTCCCCAGCCTGTGGGATGGCGCCATCCACATTCAGAGTGCATCGCCCCATCCTGATCATTTCAGGAAAGGGCCTTGCAAAAATATTCAAAAATGTACTATATTAATCTCTTAAGTGTCTCTCGTCGAATCAAGTTGACCATCAGGATGAATCATTACCAAATCCATTCAACCAGTGGAATTCTAGCCAATGTCTGCCTCATGGTAACTCCATTGGATTCATGGATATCGTGGTGGTGACTTTTCATTCTTTTTGTGGGTGTCAGTGTAGTTGTATTGGGAAATAGAGACCCCTGACTGAATATCCCCAACAACAATCAATATAGATAAAAGCCAAAGTCCTGTTTCCTAGCGACATAACTGAAGCTGGTCTTCCTTTTGAAGACCTAGAAAGTTCCACCGTGGCAGTTTGCATCCTATCTTCATTTAATTCACTAGTCACTGGAAAGAGCAGAGCAAACTTGGGGCAGAGCAGTGGGCTCCTCACACTCGGCCAGGCAGTCACCCCAATTGCAGTTCTCCTATTAAATGATCTCTTCCCCAGAGCAGAGAAATATGTCTTCAAGAATATAGTATGCCGCCTCTGATTTAGTGGCTACATTTTTATCCTAACCAGAAAGCTTTTCTGCTTCTGATGAGAAACCATTCCGGGATGAAGAGCTGTAGACGCTGACAGGTTTCCCCAAGAGCAGTGTCAACATTCTTTCCCTCTGCTGTAACACAATCAAAGTGATCCAGATCACCCGAGCATCTCACAGAACACCCCACTGATCCCCCGTATCAGTAACACCAGCTTAACAAGGCTCAAGGAACAAGAAGAGGCAAGCCAGAGGCCACTGTGGGGTACATGGCTGTGTCTCTCCAAATTGCACCTGGTGGAAACCTAAGCCCTATGAGACAGTGTAGGAGCTGGTGTACAGAGGGCATGAGGTTTAGATGAAATCATGGGGGTAGGGTTCCCATGACAGCATCAGTACCTTATCAAGCAAGAGGCTACAAGGCCTCTGCATATCTTGTATGCTCTCTCACTCTCTTCTGCTCGCTCTCTTGACCACATGAAGAGACACAAAGAACACATCCATCTGCAAGCATTGCCAGGGACCAAACCAGTCATGACCTTGATCTTGGATTGGCAGTCTCTATAATTATGAGAGATGCTTCTAGGCTGTCTGAGCACTCAGTCTATGGTACATTCATTATAACACCCCAAACTGCCCAGGACAGAGGATTTGCTAAAGCACAAGCATTCCTGAAGTTAAACAGCCTTTCAAGGATTCAAGGATTTGTAGAATGCATAGCATATTTAAGAATTCCATATTAAATAGACAGGACATTCATCACAGTAAAAGATAAAGGGTTGCCTCCCATTGTGAAGAGAATGGAACACAACCTGGCTCTAGACTGTTTAGACTCTACATCTGGAAACATTCCTCTTTACCAATACACCAGGAAGTATGAAGCAAACATAGTGAATAGAAATGTGTGTGACCTAGGGGAGTCTCCCCCAGTGACACCTTCCTCCCAAAAAAGGCCACATGTCCCAAATGTCCCCAAGCAGCACCACCCACTGGGGACTAAGCATTGAAATGCTAAAGACTATAGGGGACATTCCTCATGCAAGCCATCACACGGAAACTCATTTGCTCTTTCTTGCGTTTCAGTTTTGCAGTAGAGCTGCAGGAAGTATGACACCAGGAAGTATGACAATCTGCTCACTTCAAACAGGGCCCAAAAGAGAAAAGTCACTGATGCTGCCCCAGTCTGTAGTGCCAGTGGCTCCGTTGCCTGGGACTATACTGTGGAAGTCATCGAGTCAGCAGAGGAGGGAATGGGCTGTGTGGAGGAAGAATTATAGTGTGGGTCTTTGGGACTAGGGATCAAGACCATTCTATCAGCAGCAGAGAAGGTGTCTTTAGGAAAACCCCGCCCTTCCACCCTTCTCCAGGGTCTAGCCTAGTAAGTGCAGTCCTCACTCTTCATCAAGGAAACTTCTCTTTGCAACAAAGACCTTTACAGAAGAACACAGCCATTCAAAGTGCAGAGCTGTGTATCCCTTTCCCAATCTACAAAACAACTCCTGGATCTGAGGCTAAGGCTCGGAGAACGCTGGGGAAGAAACGGTGGAAAGAGAGTAAGAGCCAGGGACACAGGTAATTTATTTTGAGATTTTGTATCCTAGTAATGTCAGAAGGTATACACATGAAGTCTTATCAGTATGATTGCCTAAACATGAGCTGAACAAAGACGGTAAGGGTAGACATGCCAAAGGGCTCAGGGGAAAGACCAAAGGCCTCAACCCTACACAAAGAACTACAGGCAACTAGGGAACATTGAGAGCGGGAGAAATAGTCTTCCCTAGGGAAGGGCACACCAACTGATTATCTGGTACCAAATGATCACCCCTGAAAACACACATGCAGGCAACATTATACAGACCAATCAGGTTATATTTAGGAATGTGTGTGTGTGTGTGTGTGTGTGTGTACATAAACGCCTATAACAGTAATTAAAGAAGGCCGTGAATTTGAAAGAGAGTAAGGAGGGATATATGGAAGGGTTTGGAGGAAGGAAATGAATATGAGAAATGATGCAATCACATTATAATCTCAAAAAAATTAAAGTAGAAAAAGAAACAAAAACACCTTGGTTTGAACAGAAAGCCCTGATAAAAAATGGAACAAGTCCTTGTTTGAGCTATATCCTACCACAGCAACGGGTGGTCAACAGACTCTGGAGGAGGAGAACAAGCAGTTAGTCTGCAATCAAATGCAGCAAGGACGGCAGGAACAAGAAGCTGCATGTGCAAGTCAAGCTGACCTTCGTGTCATTCTCCACTCACGGGCCAGCCACCTTCCCTTCACCCACTCTACAGCTGTGCGGACCCCTGGTGACCAGGGCCATTGATTCTTAGACAGGTAAACTCATATGAAAACTAAAGATGACCATGGCCGGTAGCTGCCTTACTGCCCCACACTTTGAAATGGCTATAAAAGAGGAGACAGAAAGAACCTTGAGAGGGTTAGTCTGAGCACCTAACTATACCATTTGTATGGGCGCTGAAGTAGACAGAGGCTATGGAGCATCTTCTGGCTAGCTTTACACCAACTTACTGCAACTTAGAGTCCTTTTAATAGAAGACAGAATTTTAGTTGAGAAATGCCTCCAACCAATTAGCTTTAGGCAAGTCCATGGTGAATTTTCTTGGTTGATGGTTGATGTGGGAGTGCCCATCCTACTAGAGCAGTACCCACCCCCTGGGCTGGTGGGCCAGGAGTTATAAGAAAGTCATGGGAAGCAAGCACTCTTTCATGTAAGCAACATTCCATCATGGCCTCTGCATCAGCTCCTGTCTCCGGGTTCCTGCCCTGTTTGAGTTCCTGCCCTGACTTTTCCAATGATAGACTGCAATATGAAAATATAAGCTGAAATAACCCCAAATTGCTTTTGTGGTGTTTTATCACAGCAACATGCCCTTAATACCAACACTTGGGAGGCAGAGGCAGAGGCAGGCAAATCTCTGTGAGTTCGAGACCAGCCTGATCTACAGGGTGAGTTTCAGGACAGCCAAGGCTACATAAAGAAATTCTGTCTTGAAAAAACAAAGAAAAGACAAAGATATCCTCACTAGAAAAAGCATATACAATGGAAAAAAACTCTTAGGCAGTGAGAAATGAACTAGATGGACAAGGACATTTAACAAGAGAAATGCATTAATCAAGTAGAGAGGTATATTTATTAAAACTTTATTTCTCTATATAAGTGTTTGTCTACATATATGTGTGTGCACTACATGTGTGACCCAGAAGCCAGTTACAGATGGTTACTACAAGAACAGCGTGAGATCTTATCTCTCATCCACCTCTCCCGCCATGACGGGATTTTTTTAAATTTTCCGCCGATTATGTTTTGATAGCTTGAGATCTTGCTGACCCAGTACAGACCTCTCCCACGGTTAGCCAAACTTCAGAGTCTGCAACTGCTCCCCTGGATACATCTCTTTCAGAGTAAAATCAATCAACCTATGCAAAGTCCAAACTCCTCCTTTATTGAACTTTGACCATTCTCTTGCCCTTTGGGGACACTATTCCCCTGCCCTAATCAACTTAGAGCTAGGAACCAGATGACCAGGGTCAGTCCTGATACCTTGGACTCTGCCAAAACTACTCAGTCTAGCCAACCCCGAGCCTAATTAGCCTGCTTGTGCTGAGTCATCCGTTTCTTCCCATGGGAATCACCAAGTCTCTCATCCATGCCTTCCCTCATTCCTTCCACGTCCTGGAGACCCCACCCCTTCCCTTTGTGCCCCCGTTTCAGGGAACTGTAACGAACTGCTTACTCAGTGGAGGCCTTCCTCTGACCTGTTGGCCTCATCATAATTAAGTTATCATAAAAGCTTTATTTAACTATTACAAGCCCATAGATAAAGAGGACGAGAGTGGAGGTGCATGGATTTGCATGCGCAGTGAGTGAGTGGAAGGCTCTTTGTATCATCTAATGCTTCCTTGGCCGTGGAAACAGTCAAGTGGACACCCCAGCACCACAGACATGTAAGCAGCAGAACTGGCAGGAGGGTTGGGGAGCCATGCCTGGGCTGCTGTTTACCAGCTGACAAGCACTCCATGCGACTACCAGCAACAGACAGCAGCACTGCAACCAGATATGGCATCAGCCCTTGGGGAAAGCAATCAGCCCCACGGGGAGAAATTGATGACACAGATCACCTTTCACAATGGAAGGTCTAGGGATTCCCGTGTCAGGAATGAACTGAAGTAAATCTCAACTCACTTTTATTTTCAACAATTTCTTTACTAGCAATACCCTGCCTGCAAAGGATGGGCTCCAAGTAAGAAAGGGCTCCTGAGAGCTGGGAGAAGACCTCATAGAGAAAACGGAGCAGTGGGCTAAGAGTCATGGAGTGCTCCAGTTATTTCTTGCTCCATCATCTAGAGGCTTCCAGCTGAATGGAAGGAAGAAAAGCCGACAGGGGCACCCTAAAGACAATATGCTATGAAACGAAGAACCATCTGTAGTATCAAAGACGGCAACACAAGCTTGTGCCTCCTACATGGTTCTAGACCTACGAATGAGAGGGTCCTGCCCACCAAAGGAACATTTAGGAGGACTGGTGCTTCCCACACAGTACAACTCCAGGATCTGGACTTGCCAAGGACTTGATTTCCAAAGAAGATTCTTGCTTGGCTAGAATCTCCAGTGGCAGTGTTTCTCAGTTGTTAGAGCCTTGCTAGTGTTTACGATGCCCTGGTTTAATCCCCAGGACTGCACAAGAAGAGAGAAGGGGACTCTGTTGCTAAATGAATCATCTTCTCTCAGGCCAGAAGAAGGCTCCATGACCATTTCTCACTGTGAAGGGTGATTCCTTTGCTAGTTCTAGGACCTGCCCGAGACCAGCCCCCAAGCATAATGCTTATATGGGATAGCGCCACACTGTGCAATCGAGAGACCAGCCGCTGCTGTTGATGCCCCCTTCCCACAGTAACCACTACTGGCACGGGGGGGGGGGCAAAGGTGACTACCCAGTACCTCCTGTGCAAAATTCATCCCATGATCCCTTCCTGCCACCCTCAGTTGTCCCCCGCAACAACACTAACGACTGAATCTCCTGCTTCCCACCAGCTCTTGGCAGGTTCTCCACAAAGGGCTTACCATATCATCGTGTTTAAAACTCTCAAGTGCATTCAGGTTTCATTAATATAACACTGTATAATGATTCTTGGGGCAGATCCATCTTGGTCAATTATCCAACCCTTCATTCACTTTGGGCATCCTTCTTGCATTCAGCCAGTATTCAGCAAGGGTTAGGTCCCGTCCCTATGGAGCAACTGATCCTATATTGAAGGCAGATCTGTGAAGAGTGAAGGTTATTTTAAAAAAATCTAGAATAAAAATTACACATTGTGGTGGACAAAGCAATAAATAAATAATAGTTAAAGGTCACCAGCCTTCTTTAGGGAGAAGAGCGTCTCTGGCCTGGTCATCAGATGCTTCCCATTGCTGTTCTCTTTCCATTCCTGTTGCTGTTCTACAGGATGGTCCCATTTTGAAGTCGCTGTGGCACACCTTACTACTTGCTCTTTCCTGCATCCCTGTAGCCTTATTAAATGAATTCTCCTCCTTACCCTTCCCTCCAGCCCAACCCCCACCTGCCCTGACCAGGTGACAGCCTCCTCCAGATCTCAGTACCTTCCAGGACACCTGACATCCTCCCCATAGCGAGGGGCCTGTGTGTGGAAGAACATCGCACTCTCTTTGCCCCTGCTCAGGCTGTTCCTCCTGCGTGCAGCACCTGCTACTCCTTCCAGCTTATCTCGTTCCATAACTACTGCCCTCTAAGTCCTGGCTTCCACACCGCTGTGATGGCAAGGAAGAAAATGAAGTTAGGATTAGCCTGCTTCATCCTCTCATTCTCTTCAATGGGTCTTGCTCTTTCTGGCTCTGCGTCTTAGGAGGCTTTTTATTCTTTCTGGGCATAGCGTCTCTGGTCATAGAAGGAGAGGAGAGAAGGAGAGGGGAAGGGACCGGAGGGGAGAGAATGCGGAGAGTCGGGAGGAGATAAAAAGAATATATGTTTTAAAATTTTAAAATAAAAGCAGGTGAGATGAAACTGCTTTGCCTGACTCTATTGCACAGACTCCCAGTCGCCTTTCCTTTTCCTCTCAGCCCCAGTCCTACTTCAGCCCGCATTGTCCCCTCCCAGGATGCTCCTTTGGGGTTCTTCCCAGCCTCCCTCTCTGCTCTGCTGGCCATGTACCCTGGCGCCTTTGAGTTGTACGCCCAGCCTCCTTGTTTCAGGCTCACACAGCACCCGCCCTCCGTGTAACCCACAGATCACTTTCCCCGGGAGACTGAAGCCTCCACAGAGCTTCCGACGCCTCCCGCCCCCGCCCCCTGGTTCTGACACGAAGCAGTCGCCTCTCCATCACCCTGGCCTCTGCTGAATTCCTGGCAGCGACCATCTGTCTCGTCAATCTCATTATTGCAGGATCCATCAAACTCTCTTCCTCGCCAAAAATGATAGCTAAGGACGTTGGACTAAATTGTCAGCCCCACCCAGCTTTTCCCAAAAGGCCTCCGCTGCCCATTAATTTATTCCTTTCTTCTCTCATTTAAAAAAGAGGTAGGCAGTGCTGGTTACATGTCAGACACTGTACCTGACGCGGGAGTGGCCTTGACCAAGGTTCCAACTGCCTGGGCACAGGAGTTCATTACTAGAATTACCAAGTAAGTCATCAGGAGTGACCTAGCATATAATATAGAGAAAGAAGAAAGTGCTGGAAATTAAATGGCTGCCACTATGAACAAAAGTGATGCTTGTAATCCAGGCTGACTTCAGCCTCTCTCTGTAGCCCAGGTTGGCCTTGAGCTCTCAATTATCCTGCCTCAGCCTCCTATAAATGCTGAAATCACAGATTTGTCACTAAACCCAACAGTCTCTTTATCAATAAACATCTCTCCAGGGACTGGGCATATGGCTCAGCTCAAAAAGTGTTTGCTGTTTAAGCAAGAGGACCTGAGTTCATATCCCCAGAATCCTTGTAAAAGCCAGAAGGAGGCAGACAGAGGACAAAAGCTAACCAGACTAGGCAAACCGCAAGAGATGCTATCTCAGTACATAAGTTGTACAGTACTTAAGAAAGATGCTCCCAATGTCAACCTCAGGCCTCCACATAGACACACGAGTGACTACACATATGCAACAACAAACATTCATACACACAACAGACACACGTATCTTTTTTCTAAGCAAGCCACTGGATCTACGGATGTAACTCAGTGGTAGCATTGCCCAGCCTGCACAAGGCCTGGGCCTGGGGCTGTAGCTCAGGGGTAGGCACTTGCCCAACCTGCCAAGCCAGAGGCTGCCGGGTATTCTCCGGCTGAACAGGAGGCAGACTGCCAACTATGGAGACAGCTTGTCACTGGTGCTCGGCATCTCGGGATGATTTAGTTGGTTGATGCAAGCAATGCTATTTCTTTTGAGGGAGAGAAGTGGGGTGTACTCAAGAGGGGACCTCTATTCCGTACACCCCAACTCACATTCCTCTGGAGACACACTCTGATCATGTGATTTTTCCGGACAAAATCCAGAGAAAACTTTCAGTCTCCTAGCAAGCCCCACAAGCACCTGAGAAAATGAAGCTGCCAGGCAGGGTTTTCTCCCATCTAAGCCCCAGGCTCCTGCACCCCCGCCTCCAGGGCCCAGAATACACCCTCTCCTGACACGCAATAAAGAGCAAGAGCACAGGCAATTTCCTTTCAAATTAAGAAATACAAATATTTCTGTCATGAAGAAAAGCCAAAATAGCGAGTCAAAAAGTCTTCGGTGAAGTCCCTCTTATCAATTTACAATATAAAAATATCTCATGCGTATAAACGTGAATGTGGGTTAGCGGTGAGCTCACAAGAGTTCCTGGGTGCTTCTCCGCACCCAGGCTAACCTAGTGAGTATTTACATGTGGAATGCACACAGGATTAAGCCAGGGCCAAAGACTGAAAGAAAACACGCGGGGGATGGTTGCTTTAATAAGTCCTGTTTCGTGGAAAGGAAATAAAACCTGAGTATTAATGAGATATAATTATATATTTAAAATCTTTTCCCTTGTGCAGTATATAGGATTAATGCCAGTAAACTCACAAACTGCAACATTCTACTCCATTACATCTGCAATGATTAGAGATAGTTTGAACATCTGGCCTGCTCTCCGTGAGAGAGAACAGCATTCTGCACTTTAATGGACGTCTGGAGGCTACACATATCTGATTTTATTTCTTTCTGTTAACTCTTTCGAGAGAGACAAAGACTTTGTCACCGGGCTGCCTCTCTTTCTTCCCTCCGAGCAGCAGCCTACGCCGCACCCGGGTTCCCTAGCAGTCTGCCACAAGCTCTGAGTCTGAGTCCTACACAGAAGCCTCAGTATGTGTCCAAAGTTATTTTTACATACCACAATGGAGCAACATTAATATTCAGATTTTTCAAAACCTTCTCCTGATGAAAAGGAGGGCAATTTCCTCATAAAAACAAAACCAAAAAAAAAAAAAATGAAGCCACATTGCTGGGTTCTCTCTTCAGTGTTTCAAACATGTTCTGCCCACAAAGTCCAGTGCCTTTCACAGCTGTGTGCACAGGAAATTGCCTGTCTAAACCAGGGGTGCCAACATTTTCACTTTTTTTCTAAATGCCTCTTAAGTAAGCATAGGTCAAAATGTCTTTGACTGGCATGGGTTTTCATTGCAAAAAATTAGATGGTTTCTCGGCTAGCTGTGTTTGGCCTCAAGCTAAACAACGAAGGTTTTAGCCCTACTGGCTAAGGGAGAGTAAAGATCCTTTGTTGAAGCAGGCCACGAGAGACAACACCAGTTTGTGTTTTCTTTAGCTGCCGTGTTCGCCGATGCCAGCATCTAAGGAACCCCTGAACTTGGACTCTGTACCGGGATAAAGGATGATTGACATGCAGGTTCTGCAAGTCAGGCGCTGTCACACAGAGGCTCTGGCTTTGGAGACAGAGCGCTCTAGGGGTCCGCTTTGGTCTGAGAACATGCATGGAAAGGTGCCAGTAGTAAGTGGATTTGGGGTGAAAAAAATCATTTTCATGCCTCAAATTTAATGGCTGGTGCTGAATGTTGCAATAAAGGCCGTAGTTACTGCTCATAACTACAGGTGTAATAAGGGGAGATGCTGGGCCTTCAGACCCTTCCAGCAATAACTCATGTGGGAATTAAGAGGCCTTAATGAGTCCGATGTGTCACTTGGGACCTCAGAAATATAGTTCTTAGAAAAGACGAAAGCAGAAAGGACTTGCTGGGTTTGAAATTATAGGACCATTATGAGGCAGAATGAATATTGGCTTTTCTCTCCCCAGGTTTCTGACCCACTTGCCATGCATGTTGTCATTATAGCAAAAGTTAAACTCTTTGAGGGCAGCGCATTAACTACGTTTGTGTAGCTGTGACCAAAACCCTGGACACGATCAATGGAAAGCAGGAATGTATAAATTCGGCTGATGGTTTCACGGGGTTCAGCCCACAGACCTTGACACCCATCGATTCTGGACCTGTGGTGGGGCAGAGCATCATGGTGGGGGAGACGTACGCCAGGCGAGTTCTCCATTCCATTGCAGAGAAATAGCAGAGAGGGAGGCTGGGGTGGAGGACCCTTCATAACTTCTAGGAATATGGCCTTCTCGCCCGCATCCTCCACTTCCTCCAGCAAGGCGCATCTCCCAACTCTCCCACAGCCTTTTAAGACAGTGCCACCAGCTGGGGACCCAAGCATTCAAAACACGAGACTGGGAAGATGGCTCCGAGGGTAAAATGCTTGCTGTACGCGAATAAGGAACTGGATTCAATGATTAGCATACACGGAAAGTAAGGTGTGGTGGTCAGGGTCTGAAACCTAGCACCGAGGCGAGGGTCAGGGGATGGGAGACAGAAGGCCTCTATGGTTTCACTGAACAGATGGCTAGAATCTTTTAAGTAGCTTTCTGCCTGAATTGGTAAATTCTGGGTTCAATAAGAGACCCTATCTAAATAATAATAAGATTGAGCGCAGTTGAGGAAGACACCCATCATGGCTGCTTTTGTCAACTTACTACAAATTAGACACTTGGAAAGAGGAACCCTAGTTGAAGGATTACCTCCATCAGACTGACCTATGTCCACGCCCATGGGGCCTTTCTTAATTGCTAATGGTTGTAGCAGGGTCCGGTCCACCGCAGGCGGTGCCGTTCCTAGGCAGCTGGACCTGCATTGTATAAGAAATGTAGAAGAACAAGCCAAAGGGCACAATCGAGCAAACAACATTCCTCCACGATTTCTACTGCAAGATCTTTACTTGGTTTCCTGTCCTGCTTCCCTCGATGATGGACGGAAACCTGGACATGTTAGTCAAATAAACCCTTTCCTTCCCAAGATGACTTTGATCACCATTTTATCACAGCAATAGAGAAGCGAACTAAGACAATACCCAAAATAAACTTCTGGCAAGCATTTACATGAGACCAGAGATTACACCCACCCACACAGGTAAACACACGCACATACTTATGCACACTCCAGTCTTAGAGACTTTTCTTACACAACCACAGGCAAATTCTAGCTGAGTTAATGTCACCAGATCAGTGATTTTCAAGGAAGGCCAAATACAGTCCCTGACTGGATGCTCAGTTAGCATCCAAAGGCATTGCTGGTTCACTGCTACTACAACCCATGGGCACAGGATGAGGATGCTGGTAACTATCTTGTCACACATGGGACAGTCTCCATGGCAGAATCATCAGGCACAAAGTTTCCATTGACATGATTGAGAAACCCTGTGTTACCCATCACACCAAAGAATTTTTCTACGCTTCCAGGTCATGTTCTTTCCGAGACAGAATCCATCTGAGACTCGCTGGAGGCAATAGCTGTTTCATCTCTTGTACTCTTTGACTGGGGTGGACCAAGCACACCCTTCTGGGCCTTAGAATCTAAGGGATCAAATTCCCAGTACAGCATCCTTTCCTAATTTGCTTTCATTATGTAATACATAGAAGTTTGGTCACAAGTCAGACACTCTCTGGTTTGTTCTGTCGATATACGTAGATGTGCTGAGCAAGGATACGGTGAGCTGACACCATGGGGCATCATTTCAGAACCTTTTAAGACAATTACTTTTCAAGTGTAACAGGCCCCCCCTCAGGTTGCTGATAGTTTCCACACTAGTCATCAATGGCCCCAGGTTCTTCAGGAGCCGCAGGACCAGCAGGACACCCACTTGTCCGTACTTCCCGGCCATTAGCATTGGTACTGAGAATACTCAGAGTTAATGAAAGGTTTTGTTTAAAACAATTCTAGAATTTTGATTCCCCCCATTCAAGTCAAACTTGTGTAAGTACCCCATAGCCATAAGACCCAGGCCTTTCCCCCACCACTCTGACTTAAAATGACCCAAAGCCTAAGTTAGAATCCACCTCAAGCCATCTTCTAGCCCTGGGTGAATGCTTTTGCTAGATCTCAGGACTTCGGACTCCAACTTCTTGGCCAGCGGAACTTTAAGGCCTTCTAGAGTCTTTATTTCTGCCTGGCTTCCACTGTGAGTCAGCTCGCTTTCTGGCCATGTAGGGAAGCTGTCGCCACTGGAGCACACTCACTCTCAGGCTTTGCTGAGGCAGCCAGGATGTCAGGGTTGATGGTGCAGGCAAGTGGTGAGGACAGCGTCTCATGGCACAGCATCTAAAATGGAAAGGAGAGCTTATGGAGTCCCCAAATGTTCAGGGCAAAGGCAATCATGGCCTCTCTCAGATGAATTCCACTCCTTTCCGGAAACTTCCTTCCTGGGGATCTTAACCTCCTTTCATGACCTCTCTCAATACAGCTGCCTTTCAGAGTCTCCCTAATCTCCAGGGGCTGGTCTCCAGAGTGGAAGAGCACTCTGCAAGCCCAGACCTCCCAGGTGCAAAGATGCTAACACCCACAGGTAAAGTCTGTTTGGGTGGTATCCTGGCTAGTTTTCTATCAACTTGACACAAGCCAGAGTCATCAGAGTAGAGGGAGCCTCAACTGAGAAAATGTCTCCATAAGATCTGACTATAGGCAAGACTGCCTTCCAGGCATTTTCTTAGTTAGTGATGGATATGGCAGGGCCCAATCCATTGTGGGTGGTTCGGGCTTTTGTCAGAAAGCAGCTGGACAAGCCAGTAAGCAGCACCCCTCCATGGCCTCAGCATCAGCTCCTGCCTTGAGGTTCCTGCCCTGTGTGAGTTCCTGCCCTCACGGCTTTTGATGCTGAACCTGTTATATGGAACTGTGAGTGGAATGAGCCCCTTCCTCCAGAGTTGTTTTTGATCATGGTGTTTTAGCATCGTAACTCTAAGTAAGACAGATGGTATCTGCCTGAGGCCACAGCTTAGGGACTCCCCTTAGCCTCATCAGTGCCATTGCCACCACTGTTTTGTCCATGGGACACCAGCCCCAAGGCCATAGGCTGGCCCTGCCCCGTGCAGAAGCACCTTTACCCTACCTCTGCCTGACACACCGTTTCAGGGTCATTCTGGATTGTGAACCAGAAATGGTGATTCCGGACATGTAGCTGAGGGCAGTCCCTGGCATCCATAGATCCAAGAGGCTCTCTCGCCAGCTCACAAAAATATTCAGCTGCAATTAATTTCTTCTCTCCTTTCTTTCTAAAGCCAAACAGTGGGACTGGGGGTGTAGGCAACAGAAGTGATTATTTAGTTTGTAAGACTCTAGGTTCAGTCCCAAGTACTGCCCAAATAAGTCAACACATCGCAGGGAAACAAAATATCCAGAGAACACCTGGTCTCTGTGCTCAGACTTAAACTGCAGGCCAAACCCGGATGCATTCAGTTCAGGTGATGTGATGCTGACCAGGGAACCAACTGTCCCCAGAGAGGAAGGAGCAAAAGTACAGACTGTAAGTGGCAGCAACATTCCCCGGGTACCAAGTGCCGCAGGGGAGAGGCAGGATCAGTAGGAAGAGGGGAAACACAGTCTGTTGAAGAGCCAGAAAGACATGCCCCTGCTGTTGGTCCCACAGAGCCCGGGAAAGCGGAATATGAAGGAGGAAGCCAGGGGAAGTGAATCGGCTTAATCGGTTAATCAGGCCTGTCACACCTTGACTTGGAGATTTACCCGGGTGATAAAACTCTTTCTTCGGTCCCAGCTTTGTTTCCAATTAAACGATGGGATTTTCTCTTCTCTTCAGTTGTTAGACATTGATCTGGAGCTGTGAAGAACTGAGGCTTCCAAGGGGCCGAAGGAGGTGCAAATGGTAAATTGCCCCCAAAAAGAGAGAGCAAGGGGAGAATGCCTGGGTGGGGGTGGAGGGTGGCGTCTAGGATGGTGGTGTAGACAAAGCCGGGACAGAGAGGAAGGCCTGCTTTGGCCTCAGCTGTGGGGACATGCCCTGGCGCCTCCTAGTTGCACCTTAATGCTTGTGGGTGCACAATGATTTCCAAGTGGCCCCCTGTGCAGCGGGAGCACAAGCCTTCCTCTGTGCTGATCTTGCGGCCAGATTTCTACCGAAAACATTGCTTTATTGGTTTCTATTTTATGCCCATACCACTTCCAAGGGGATTTGAGGCAGCTTCTCATAAAAACTGGCCCATGTATTTATACAATCTGGTTAGAATACAGGTACGTTTTAAAGCTCAGAACGCAGATAAGGAGCGAAAAGGTTGCGGATCAGGAGCCAACCCTCCTTCTCCACCTCTTGGGATCTGGTGTGAGTCCCTTTTGCAGACCATGTTTGCAGGGGGTCCCCTTCATCAGTGAGCTGAACGGGGTGCGCTGACTTTGTGTTATAGATGAGCAACCTAAGAAGGTAGTGACGGTCTGAAGATGTAGTTAGAAACAAAACCGGGATGAGCACCGGGCCTCAGATTCTCCGTGTGGACAGAGAAGTAATGGGCTTTGTCCTTCAGATCTCGTTTGAGTCATTCAGCATGGATGATGTCTCGACGAGCCTGTCTAAGGAAAGCACCCACTGGCTTCTTCCAAAAAAGGACCTTTGGGGGATCTTAATCTAGTTTCTAATAGTGCCCCTTTCTGCATCTTAGAACTGGAGCAGGAGAAGGTGGGGGCCCACCTGGCTCTTCTGCACTGAGCAGCGCTGGCCCTTTAAGAACAGATTTCTTCCTTCTGATGGGTACTGCATGTCCATGGCTTGGATGTAGCTTGCTCCTCTATATTACCCATTCGTCCTCTCTGGATGCCCCTGGAATGGTCACTAGCAGCTCCACATATGGCTTGTCACAATCTGTTAGAGAATAGTGGGGGCTCCCATGTGAGAATTGGGGAGAAATACGTGGCATGCTGCCTTTGGCCTAGCCCTAGACTGACCAAGCACGCACCGTGCGAGTCACCACGAAACTGCCTTCCGGGCCCAATTCAGCTCTCAGTTCACACAAGAAGCTGAGAGGACACTGTCTGCTGACTGAGAACAAACACCTGGCCTCAGACACATGTCTGGACCATTGGGAATTATCCAAAGAGACTTTGGCCAACGAGGATGGTGTCCAGGAGAGCAGGGAATCAAGCGCAGACAAGAAACAGGGCATGTTTGGGGGGGTGGGGTGTGTGGATCTGGTGCCCACTTATCCTCAGAAGGATCCCAGAAGAAACAGAAATGAACATTTGTGCTTTTTTTTTTTTTACTTGTGCTTGAAATTATCATTTTTTTTTTCTTTCTAGAGAAACAGCTCCCACACCTTAAGGGAGGGAGCCAGACACGGCGAGAGCATTATCTAATGCAAATCCATTCTAAGAAGGTTGTGGGGGCCATCTGGTGTCCAATGTAGACAGGACCTGCTGCCGAGAGGTGAACGGAGAGGACAAGGGACAGGCCGAGGGTGAGTGATGAGGGGCCAGGGGCTGGTTCCTTTTCACTCACGTCAGAAAACAGCCCATCATCCGAGGATAAAAAGGAGAGGGGGAGGGATCACCTTATGTTGTGGGAAGCAGATCAAAGCAGAAAAGATAATGTCTCCAAAAGAGAAGCGGGGCGCAAAGCTGTGCCGAGGATGAACAAAGCCCTGGGAGAGGAAGGAACTCAGGCCCCTGGATCCAAGGCAGTCTTATCAACCGGCTGGGTGGGCACATTCAAAGCCGTGGCAAGCCCCTCCACCACTGTTCAGACTTTAGCCACACATAGACGCTAGACAGGAACGCTTCCTGCATGTTCCCCCCTCTGGGCTCTCTGCTTCCTGAAAAGATAAAGTCCCCATCCGAGGCTCTCTATGTCGAGCTGAAATAATTCATCAAATATTTGGAATGTGTAATTAAATATCTAATGCCAATTAGCAAATTACTAATGAAATAATCAGGGGTTTTTATGGTTTATAGTTCAGCTCAGATTTCAATTCTAAGTGGCTATTGATTCTAAATAGAGTCTAGTCTGCTTTACAAACCATTGGGTAGGTGTGGGGGGTGTGAACCGTGAGTGGGGGTGAGAAGGGAGTGTGACAGTTTCAGGGTCCTGGCAATGAACAGGGGCGTGGGCTGCATGTCAGAATGTCAGACGTCATAGGCAGGGGGTATGTGGCCAAGGCCATCGAGTGTCCACTGAGCACCATAGTCAATAGTGACATCAGAGGGCGGCTAGGCAAGGCCAGTGACTGAGGCATGCACTTGACATTACGGGGAGAAATTACTATACAATTACAGACCAGTGAAACAATACCTCGGCATGCTTCTCGGAGACCCTCTTCTTCTTAGCCACAAAGCTAAGTTTGAGTGGGCCACAGAGTGAGACAGTCTGAGGCTGCCTTTTTCCTTTGGGCCGGAAGGTGACATTAACATTCTTAAAACGTCCATATAGAACAGCACAAAGAAAATCGCACTTAATTTGTGAGTTTGGATCTGATTTTAGGGGGTGGGGTAGGGCTATCTGGTAACCTATAGGATATAGGATTCATGGTTGCATAAGGAGTGTGGGGTGCCTGGTTTTGTATGGAATCTGGGAGCCTGTCATTACATTTGGGGTGCCGGGACACATGGTGATGTAAGAGGTATATGAAGCCTGGCTACCTATGTTTATATAATTGGCATACAGTGTTTCTCATAGAATCCAGGAAGTTCTGGGTTACTTCTGGGTGACAAGAAACAAAAAAAAAAATGGCTTCATCAAGGTTGCTGAAGATGGACAAGTTACTACACTCACTATTCTTCTTCCCCTTAAACTGCCCCTCTCTTTTTCTTTCTTTCTCTCTTTTTTATTTTTTGATTTTTTTTTTTTGAGACATGGTTTATCTGTGTATTCCTGGCTATCCTGGAACTCTCTCTGTAGAACAGGATGACCTTACTCAGAGATATGCCTGCTTCTGCCTCCTTGGTGCTGGAAAGGCCTGAGCCGCCACCACCCAGCACCCTTCTCTTCTTATATGGAAGATATACTGAGTATCACAGATTTGATTTAAATGTTGGAGCAGCGCCCTCCGTGATATCCTATTGCTGGTGGTGTCAGAAAAAGTGAAACTCTTTGCATCAATCTTATCATTGTATAGTTAATAGATTTATCTCTGCAGTGAATTATAAGCAGGGCGATTCTGGGTTCTCAGGACAACGTCACACGCTAGTTCCTGCGGCTATCACAAACTCACTTTAGATTGCATAGTACCATCTCCGTTTCACAGAGAGTTGAAGCCCAGAGAATTTCAGGAAGCTTCCTAAGCTCTGGGTCCTTGGAGTCCCAGCATGAGCAATGCCAGCCCTTGTGGCCCATTGATCGCGCTAAACAAACAAAACAGCAGCCTAAGCCCTAAATCCTTGCACATCTCCGTTTATTGAAAGAAAGAATTTGATGGACAGTCATACCCTACGCCACCTCTGAAACAGAAATCACAGAGCGTGTGGTCTGGGTAAAGTCAGACCTGGACCCACAGGCTATCCAAGCAAGTCCTCCATGGCCAACCATGAAGAAAGGAGTGGTGGAGGGGTCTACCAGCCACAGTGTGGTGTAAAGATGGGACAGAAATGACCCTTGCAGGGTGTTCGGAGGGGGCCTCGTGAAGCCTGGGCCAGGCCAGCAGTAGGAGGATCGGAGTGCTGACCCCAGCCTTGCGCAGCATCCGGCAGTAAGAGGGGAGCCGCACTGGGCACAGCTCGAGAGTGATTTAAACACTCCTCCAGCTCAAAGGGGAATCTTGGATTTCATTAATTAATACATCAATAGAAGCCAATGGAGAAAAACATGTCTTGTTATCTGGCTTCTCAGATGCTAGACATGGGCTCATTAGCCGTAAGCATATCAGCCCGATAACGCTATTTATTCCATAGGGAATAATGATCTACTTCGGAGGAAGACTGCAGTGAGCCGAAAGGCCGAGTCCATCCGTTATCACTGCTCCCGGCACACACATATGGAATCGCAAGCAAACACATGGTGAGTGCGCACGGGGTTGCCAAGCCAGGTCCGTGACCCCTCGATGTGCCACACCCATGCATTGCTCCCCAAGGCACAGCCCCACATGTCACTCTATGTCAGAGATGAGAGAAATTAACCCCTGGTCAAGGTCGTGCCTATTCAGACGGGGGTCAGAGAGACAAAAGAAATCATTCCCGAGGCTTAGAGACACACTTGGTGGGAGAAACAGAAAAGCTGCATGCGGAAGCAAAAGAAGGGCTGGTCATTCAGTGACCATTGTGTGAAAAAGAAACAGCCACTTAACGTCCAGGCGCTGTGATTTCTGTTTTCAATTATGCGATCTGTTTAGTGCCGCCATCTTTGGAAGAGGCCCTTAGAATTACGATGCGGTCCTAAACCAATCAGGCTTGAAAGGAGTACACGAAAATAGCCAGCATTTTGCTGACAATTGTTGCTGGTGGCCGGTGCAAGTGCATGGCTGCAATCCCCACACTCAGTAAGATGAGGCAGGGGGGTTGCAAGTTCAAGGTCAGCCTGGGCTACATAGGGAGGTGCTATCTCAGAAGAAAAGTTCATAAGCATAGCATATTCTGTTAGTCTCACACAAGGCTGGTTTGAGACTCCAAGGGTCTATTAAAGGGAGCCTTGGAGTAAATGATGTTTCCATCAGTGGGAAAGGGGTTTTAGACACTGGTGGCCAGTGGGCAGTCAGCACCCCATGGTCCATAGTTGTTACGCAGGGCAAACCATGTCTAGGAATGGGTTTATTTGATCCTCCTGCTCTTCTGAACTCCCAACTCAACCAAATTCACAGAAACACAGGAGCCAGTGGCCTACTTTGGGGTCCTTAGTCAGCTTCATAGTAAGAATTCTGATTCCACTCCTGTGGGTATTCTGAGAATGCACAGGAGAGAATCAAGAGCCTTGTCCCAGACCCCGCCAGGCCAAGGAGACAGGTGTGTCCTAAGGCTGTCATCATTTGCTGAGTCAGTTCTGGGAATGTCCAGAGAGGAGACCACTAGCGCGTACTGGAGCCAATGGGAACTTCCGGAAAAAAAGATTAAAGGCTTCCAGGAACAGCAGAGTGTGAAAGCAGGGACATGACCTTGAGATGTTGACTGGACAGCAGGCCATATTAAAATCAGCCATGAGGGGCAGGAGATTGGAGGCACACCGCTGAAGAGTTCCGTTGTCCTGCCTTGGGCATTGAGACCCATTCCTTAGGCAGGCAGAGGGACACCCTCCAGGATCACAAACTTAGCTACTGCAGACTGGAGCCTTGTTTACTAAAGGGAGAGAGAAGACAGTGGGGTGAGGGCATGTGTTTCCATCGTGACTGTGGGCCTTTGCAGAAACTCTAGCAAGGAGGTTGGCCAGTCTTCTGCCTGAAGCAGGTATTTCCTCGGTGTCATCGAAAGTGCTATATCCTGTCCAGAGATGACTCCCCAGAGGCATGAATGCCACGGTCTAGCTCAGGATGACAAGCAAAGGAAAGGGCCACGGTGTTTAATGGCAGAAGCTCAACAGACACACACTGCCCACAGCAGGCTCTTCGTGCTCCTGACAATAAAGGGAACAGAAACGAAGGGCTTTGGGATGCAGCAGTGGCCACAATGGGTGAAGAACTAACTCCAAGGGTCATTAAAAATATTATTTTTCCAAATTAATAAAATGCAAGCATCCACACTCAAGACCAACAGCTTGTAAAATTGGATTTCTGAAAGATGGAGGGGAAGGGAGAACAGCCCGGGGAAGAAGTTTCTCAGAAGAGGTGTTGGCAAGAAGGGGCCTCCCAAGGAGACACAAATATTTGTCCCACACTCTGACACGAATGTGTCCACACTACCTGAGGTGACAATTCCTAAATCCCACCAGCTAGAGGACCGTATGTGATAGCAGAGACAAGGGTTTTCCCGTCTTCTCCCCTTAGGCCCCTGTACTGGAGTAGGGAGGAGTGATCCTAACTAGGGAGCCAGGTAAAAACACAGTCAAGTCACTAGGGTCATTCTAGATCTCTGAGATGGGGTTCAAGACCCTGAAATGTTTCTCTATCCCTTTCCTGAGACTGAGCCCCTCCAGTGAATGAGCACACGTCTAGCATCAAGAAGGCTCTTCATAGATCTTTGAAAACTGAGCTAAAGATGGAACAGATGATGTCAACATCCTTGCCTCTGTACCCAACCTGATGTCCCTAGGAAGTAGAAGGGAAGAAAGTTAGTCTTTCATTGCCATAGCAATATACCAGAAAAACTAAACTATTAGAGAAGAAAGATGAAGTTGGATCACAGTTTCAGAGGTGTTGGTCAATCCATCAGGGTGGAGAAGGGATGGCAGAGCAAAGCAGCTCACACTGTGGCGGCCAGGAAACAGACACATGCTCTCTTGACTAGCTTTCTCCTCCTTTTATGTCCTCTTGTCTCCTCAGTGCCACCATCATTCTACATCATCCTCATTTAGTTAGTCCTTTCTATAAGCATCCTAACAGAAGTGAGCTTAACTAAACTCCTAGTGTTTCTCAGTCACATCAAGTAGACAAGAGGCGCTCTGAGCCATGGGCCATCTGGTGGCCAGCCTTTCTTCCTGTGACGTGATGAATGCCCCCCTCTGCAAAAGCAAGCAAACAATAGCAGCAACAACAACAACAAAACTAGAGACTCTTTGGGCAATGCTTTCAGAAGGTTTCATAGATGGACACTTGACTCCATTGTTTCTCGGGTGTGGTGAAGCAGGGCATCACGGTAAAGCAAACACTCTTATTTCGTGGCAACCTGGAAACAGACGGAAAAGGACCAAGGACAGCGGGTGTCTTTCCACTATGCAATCTATACCTTCCAACCAGACCCCCTCATATTATAAGGCTATCAAAATATTAATCCATTGATGAGGTCAAACCTTCAGTATCTATTATCTTCACTCAAAGCCCATTGGCTGGCCCCCAGGCCTTTCATATGTGGGTGTTTAATGTGGAAGACTCAGGGATGGAGTCATCTGTTGATAGATGTATAATTTGCTGGGCTATCTGGAAGCTTGGGGAGATGGCTTGTTTGGAGGGAATAGGTCTTCGGGATCATGTCCTTCTTGTCCTTGGTTTCCTTCTCTTGCTTTCTAGTTGCCATCACTGAACAGTGTTGCTCGGCCATGGTGTCTGGCCATGAGAGCAAAGACCTTTCCTGTTTGCAGTTGATTTTATTGGGTATTCTGTCTCAGCTGCAGAAAGCGGCCTCAGTGCCCTGATAAAAAAGGACGCTTCCTAGAACCCGAGTTCTTTATTTGGCACATGAAGACAGAGGAAACACCAACCACCTGAATGAGGAAATGAGCTCTCTCCAGCAGCTGCCTGTGTGAGTACCTTGACTTCGTATTTTCCTGAGAAACACATGCCCATGCTCGGGAACTGCCCAGGCCACTGTACTTTGCCTCCGACTTCAACACACTCTCAGCCCCTCCCACCCAGCCAGGCAGAGCAGCTGTGTTGCGCAATGGAGAATGCTCCCCAGAACACCCGTGGAGGACTCAGCCATCCTGGCCTGGGTCTATTCTTAGCCACGCTCACAGCCAGTTCTGGGGAGAAGTGTTCAGAAGTGTCTGGCATTCTCTGCCCAGTCTTTGGGGGAGCCTTCTGTTTCTGCCTTCAGGTGCTTGGTTCGTTCCTGTCCTCATATCAGAATGGGGGGGGGGGGGGGGGGGGGGGGGAAGGAGCCATCTGGACGAGGTACTGAATCCTCTCTTCAGTTGAGCCCAGCTTCTCTGCATTCTTTCCCATCCATCTCAGTTAGCTGGGCTTTTTATGTTTTTCACAGGTTTGGGCTCAAAACACAGATTCTGATTACCATTGTCTTGCTAGAACCTGGATGGCAGTTTTTCTGTCTGTTACAGCCACCGTCTTCATAAATCAGGGAAATTCATTTAGACTTCAAGCTCAGAGATGTGCGTGGGGCCCAGCGTATGGAGGCATACCGTCCAGTAGGTCAGGAACTCTCTGACTGTTCCTCTGAATACAGAGGTCTTTCATACTGCCCAGGGAGACACAGGACTCGCATGAGAGGTTGCATTTTGGGAGGGAGACATGGCACTCCCTTGTCTGACAATCCTTGGAAATCACTATGGAATGTGTGTAATTTGCCTTCACAGTTCTCTCATCACCCCACCCCCGTGACTGCATTCATGCAAGCATGCATTCAATCAATCAGGCAATATTCATATGTTTATTTTGCTTCTGTCTTAACTTGGGTTTCCTCAATCAGCAGGTGTGGTTTGAAAGAAAATGGCCCCCAAAGGAAATGGCACTATTAGGAAGTGTGGCCTTGTTGGAAAAAGTGTGTCACTGTTCGGGGTGGGCTTTGAGGTCTCCTATGCTCAAGCTACTCCCGGTGTCACAGTCCACTTCCTGTGGCCTGCGTATCAACATGTAGCAGCTACCTCTCCAGCACTATGTCTGCCTGCATACTGCCATGTCCCACCATGATGGTAATGGACTGAACCACTGAACTATAAGCTGTCACCACAAGTAAATGTTTTCCTTTGTAAGAGCTGTCATGAACATGGTGTCTCATCACAGCAATCGAAACCCTAACTAAGACAACAGGCATTGGTGAAACCAGAACAAGGGGGGGTGGGGTCAGACAGCTCATTAAGAAAATGACACACAGCCAGGGGCTGTGAAATGGTGAGACAGTCCTGGGTATTTTCCTGTACAAGTTGCCACTGTGACAGTTAGAGGTCTCAATCCTTTGGAGGAACTTCTGGGGTTGAAGGTAGCCATGGGGACACAAAAACCCCAGGAATTGCAGCATAATACAAGATTTTATGGTTCTTCATCCAGAAAAACCTAGCTATAACTGGAAGGTATCCTTGTATTAGGGGTTAGATCTGAAATGCTACACCTAAGCTTATCCATTTAAGTATTAACCCCAGCTGGGGATCCAATTTCTGAGCAGTGAATGGACCCTGACCTAACCAATGGCACTATTGGAAGCAAGGCCTAGCTAGAAGACATAAGTCCTGCTCCCTTTGAAGGACAACTTATCCTTGGCACTGAATAGCTTTTCTCTGTCATGTTCCTACCCCATGATGACCTCTCTGTATCCCTACAAGTCCAGAAACACAGCGTCAGCCAACCTTGGGCAGAAAGCTCTGAAACCTCTACCTAAAAAAAAATCTTTTCTCTCTTTAAGTTTTTTTTTGGGGGGGGTTGTTAGAGACATGGAAATTTGGAGTAGCATCTCATTGCACTTGCAGAGGTGGGGCAGGGGTGAGGTGAGTGGAGGGGACACTGAGTGGGGTCTTCGAGAGCATCCTTTGTAGCCTGCAGCTTTTACATTGTTGGTGTTGGTGGGGTGCACCTTACGGACAAGTCCAGTGTTAGGCTGAACAGAAGGACCCCCTATGCCTGGAGAGCCTTGTCATGGAAGTGCCAAGTGTACTTGTTAATGCTTTGAAGATTTTCTTTCTAGAAACGTCATAAGAGATAGTGTGGTCTCGCTTGGACAGCTAAACATTAAGGCATGGAGAATTTCCTTAGCGTCAACATATCTATCAGGTCAATCCTGATCTACATGACCATGGAAAGCACTCCCAAAACTGAGTGTGGTAGCACACATCCGTAACCCCAGCATTCGTGGGGCTGAGGCAGGAGGATCATGAAGTTCAAGAGCCTTTGAATTCCATGTCTTATCTTGTGCTCTCTCATGGTCAAGTGAACAAATGCTTGTTCAGCCAGTCGGCACAGGCTGTGCTGGACCACGACATCCTGACTGAGGGGTCAGTAACACAGTCTTCAATCAGCAAGTCCTTTACTCTTGGGTCACAGGCTTAACTTCTGTAGTAACAAGACCACATTAAAGTCTAGATGCTGTCCCGTAGCATACATGGTGCTCTTAGAAGGAGCAAGCATATTTATGTCTGTGTGGGTGCCCACAAAGCACACATTATCTAATTTCTCAGCTCACCCTTCTCCTGAATGTGTGTGCTGGGCCCACAGTACTCCTTTGGCCCTAACACACAAGAACCTTTGCTTCCTGATGGCGTGGACATTCATCTTGCTCTTGTCATTTTCAAAGGAAGCAAAATATTTTAAATGCCCAGGCCCCACAGCGACATCCCTCACCCCCTGAAGAAATTCAGACAATGGGTGCACTTGCAGGGTATGGGTCAGGCCATCGCCTTAGCTAACAAATGCTCTCCCGCTGCTCATCCGTCTCCTCCTGGACCAATGCAGACGCATTCCCATGCCTTCCTCGGGTTAGGAGGACCTGAGTGCCGGGGAATGGGTCTCTGGAGAGGAGGTGATTCACACCTCGGTCGAGCAGGCTCCCAGCCACCTGCTCCCACCACCCCTCAGGGTCCCAAGGGTGAGGAAGCCTGACCTAGAGGGCCCCAAGTCTCCCTGGTCGGATCTATTACATGCATTAAAATAATTTACGCTCCATCATATAAAGTGTTTAATTCATCATGCCATCATCCATCCCAGAGCGTTCTTCTTCACCGTGAATTATTTTTTGAAGTATTTATGTGGACTTCACCGAAAACCACTCCAGTCAGCAAACTGAGAAATGGAAAGGCATTAAGGAGAGACACTGACCCCGGGGTCAACAGACACGAGTGTGGCTGGGGTCGGCAGGGTGAGAGAGGGGGCTGGGGTGGCTGCAGGTGACATGGCCAGGCACTCGGGCTCTGCCCCTGTTGCCCACACCTTAGCACGAGCCGAGGCCATGCAGTCTTTAACATTAGGGGCCAGGAGAGTCGCTCACCTGGGTAGAATTCTCATCCTCAGATACCCATGGTGGGAAGCACCTGTAATCCTAGCACTTTGGGTTTGAGGCAGGAGGCTTATAAGTTTGAGGTTCCCACCAGGCCTACATAGCGAGCTTTAAAGTCAGCTTGTGCTTCTTAATGAGACTCTGCCTGTAAGACTCAAGGGCTAGTGATATCGTTAGGTAACAGAATACTTCTCTCGTATACCTGAGGCCTTGGTTTGACCTTAGCACTGAAAAGCAAAACAATACAAGAAAACTGCTTTGTTGTGACGCCACTGTCACCTTCCACAAGGCTGGGTGCTGAGGTCACTCTGGGATAGATGGGAAAACCTTACTGCCAAACCCTAAGCAAGGCTTCAAGCAGGGAACTAGTCCCAGGCAACCCTAGCGGGGGGCTATCAGATTAGCCTGTCAGGAAGCAGCCTTTCATGCCTCCATCCAAACCCTGGAACGAAAGGCAAGAGAGACCACACCCAAGTCCTCCACACACTGCTGGTCTGTCGTTGAACTAAGTCAATATGCTTTGTCTGAGACAGGGTAGGTGTGCAGGGTAGGGTAGTGAATCTTTTCTGGGGACTGTGAGATTTGTTTCTTTTCTTCTTCTCTTTCTCCTTCCTCCTCTTCCTCTCCCTTCTCCGTGTATGCTGAATATATGTGTGTACACATGTGTAGCTTCTTTAAAGGCCGATTTTATTATTTATACTTGTTTCTCTGTGCACGTCTGTGTGTAAGGATGTCTACACAAATGCAGGCGCCTGCTTACAGAGGCCAGAGAGGATGTCAGAGCTGGAGTCGCAGGTGGTGGTGAGCTGCCCAATATGGCCTGCAAACTGAACCCTGGTCCTCTGGAAGAATATTATGTGCTCTTAACTGCTGAGCCATCTCTCCAGCCCCTCTTTTGTTTCTTCCCCCCAAAATGCTGGGTACAGAACACAGGGCCATGTTTGTGAGATTAAGCAAAGTACACCGATATTCCTGGAAATTGTTTGAAGTACCACAAAGCCCTCAGCATTCTATTGATGACTACCAAAGACAACTGGCTAGGAATTGTTATTTGTTCATTGTGTGTTTTAAAAGCAAGGTCCCATGTTGTACTAGGCAATGTTTCTACCAGGGCCTGAAAAGACGGAGCCCCCCTTGCTCCCGCCGCACAATTTCCATTCCAGCAAGGAAAGCAGACCAGAAGTATGGGAGAAAAAAAAAAGAGAAAGGGGAAAAAAGATTCCAGGAAGACAAAAAATAAGGTTCTTATTGTGATATGAAGTCAAGGGAATGGGAGTCCATTGGTGGCAGAAGAAAACTGGGTGCCAAGCATGGTAAAGACAAGGAGAAGCCATGTGTACGAAAGCCCTGGAGCGGGAACAGGTTGGACAAGTCTAGAGTACAATACCCATCTTGGATCTGGGTGGGTTGGCCTGAGAGGGCCCGGGGGAGGGGAATGGAATCAGATAGACTGGCAAAAGCCAGATCAAGCAGGACCCACCAAATGAAAGGAATGGCGTGCCCTATAGCATGTGTGTCAATCTTAATGGCTTATGCCCAAGTGAGACAAGCCAGAGGGGAAAGGTCAGACGATGTGTGAATCTCTGGAGATGAGACACACAGGGCAGGGAGCCTGCAGGTCCAGCAAGCAGCTGAAGGTAGTTGGGAACCAACCCACTTCAGGAGTCTAGGGCTTTTTGTGGAGGGCCTGAAGATGCCTGGCAGGTTCAGAACCTTCCTACTACTCTGAAAGCCTCAACACCATTCTTTGAGATGGTTGGATTTTTATGTGACTATCACCTCAAAAAAAATAAACAAAATAATTTTGGTTGCACATGGACTTTTTGTTTCTTTTCCTGCTTAGTCTTCTTCCGGGCCAGAGCATTTGTGACCCGGCTACTAGTCTCTGGAGTGCTAACCAGGTAGCCCCCCCTTTTCAGTTTTCTGTCAATTCCAAGAGGCACTTCTTTCGCTGGAGTCTGCTGTGGGAAGACAGGACTCTCTCCTCCAGTCCTTGGCTGTGTCCCCAGCACAATGCCACAGCTTGCTCCAGCCAGCAGGCCCCATCACAACAGCAATGTGACTCCTGGTAACAGCAATGGTGCCCAGGGAGGAAACAGCCCTGGTCTGAAGAGAAGCAGAGTTAAGCATCAATAACTCAGTGTGCATGCACAGAGTGGATGGCAGGGATCACCATGGGCCCCATCCTTGGTCCCTTTCCTCACCCAAAGATGTTCCCTCAGGGGCTAGAGAGTTCAAGGTTCCACATCCACTCCTGGTGGCCAGTGCTCTTTTCAATCTGAGCCCTCCGAGTCACCAGGCTGGTTAACAGGCTTCCGCTGCAGCAGGGCTGTGCCCAGGATACCTGCCTCTGGCAGCACGAAAGCCTGGTGCCCCAGCCTGACACCGTGCTTCACAAACTGCCCAGCCTGGGCCACCTTGCTCTGCCAAGTTCCTAGTTCATACAATTTACAGAGATCTATCTGCCCTATTAGCTATCCCTGAGATGGAAGAAGAAGGAAATAAAACCTAGAGACAAAACTGCCCAGCAGAGAACTTCCAAATTGGGCTGGTTGGTTCTTTGTGGACAGGGATCCTCAAGGCTCCCTTTACCCTGCCTAGGGCAGCTCTCCCACTCCACCAGGGAAATGGCCCCAGCATCCTACCTGCTCGAGAAGTTACATTTGTTATTTCTCTGGTGTTTGGTAGCTCGAACAAACAGATGAGCAAGGGGCAGAGCAAAGCAGTTAGGCAAGGCAGCGAGCATCAGGGAGGGACGGGCCCTGCTCTACCAATGCTTGTCTCTTAGACACAAACCTTTTGTACAGAGCTTGTTTCTCCCGGGCCGTTTGCCCGAATCAGCCACCTCAAAAACACTCGGTAAACAAAGGAAAGGGCAGAGACCGTCTGAAGGTGTCAGGGGCCATGCATGTAGGCTTTTCTCCTCCTCAACAATACATCCCTGCTTATTTTTTCTTAGAGTGGCCTCTGGCCCACAACTTTGCCAGCCATTTTCTCCCGGGCTTGCTGGCTTTTTTGAGAAGCAAAGGTGACAACATTTCAGACTCCTGGTCCTAGGCAACTTCCCAACCCAGGCCCCATTTCCACGGGGAAGCCCTCCCTTCATCTCTTGGGGTACCAGGTAAGTGGATTGATGGAGCACACTTTACCGCCTCACCAGGCGAACTTCACATAACCCCGTGCATAAATAATCACATGTTTTATAAATAGCTGTGGACAAGAGGCTGTAAAACAACAAAGATATATTTGTGCCTTTATGTCCAAGGAATATTTCCTAAAACGACTGTTTTATTTGATGTGGGTTGAATGAGGGGGGTGCGAATACATTAACAGTCCCCAAAGTTTTTTTCCCCCCGCCCCTCCCCCCAAGGCAGGCCAGCACTGTAGTTAGCAAATTGATAAGCTTCCGTGGGCAGGCTTTATTCGTTCTGACACGAGCCTATGACACTTTATAAAAAGAAGTAATCCAGAACAATCTCTAGGTAATTAACACCTAGATAAACAAACATAAATTTCTATATTGCGTTTATTTGGACTACCACTCAAATATGCGTGAACCATGCTTTTTTAATTAAAAGATAAATCCATGTGACACTTAGCCTCAAACTTAATTATTCAGCATAGTATAATAAAAAATAGAGCCCATTAAATGTGTCTTACACTGTATTTCTGTATTAACAGCAAAAACAGTTCGGTCTGGGATCATTTAAATTTTCCCCCTCCCCTTTGCTTGTGAGTTCCAGGTTCACATGGGCTTCCCTTCTCCCTCCTCGCTTCACCCCCTCCCGCCCTCAACATCTCCCGTTTCTCTCAACACCAACAGGTGAAGAGATTAAAGCCCTACCCAAACCTCGACATGGAATGCTCAGCTGGGCGACATTTTTAATATCGAATTACAAGAGGCATTTATATTTTTTTTCTTTCCCCGTGGAAGCCTGGTGAAATGTGCCCAGCCCGTCTTGAAATGAAGATCACGATATTTAATAGTCATTTCTTTGTGCCTGGGCTCACCAGCCACCAGGTGAGGTCTGTGAGATATGCTGTTGCCAGGCAGATGTTACATGGAGGAGGGACGTGCACAGATCCCAGGCTACCAGAGACAGAGGGGTGATCAGCTTTGGCAAAATTTCCCGATACACAACAGTCTCATGGTGTGGATGAATGGCTCAGCGGCTTCTGCCTGCAAAGAAGAGAAATTGACCCTGGAGACACTGACCACCTTCACGGTGGAGCAGAAGGACTGGGCCAGCCTCTCGAGGAGACATCAGAACACCTACCTGTCTCAGGACCATGTCTGTAGCAGCAGTGATGTAAGAAGAATCCAGGGTCCCTTTGCCAAAGCCTGTATTTGGAGTCCCCAGGCTTCTGTGGCACAGGAGACGGACTCACATGGTATTCTTGGTGGCTGATAGCAATGTGTTTGGCTTAGCCATGTCTTCAGAGGCACAGGACATACACCCTGAGCGACCTGCCATTTGGGTTTGTCCGGGACTACAACACTGAAAGCCCTATATTGGGGGTGGGGTTCATTGCATTTCAAAACAGTAAGCCACACCTCTGTGGTCTCTGCCAGGACAATGCTGTTGCCATCTCTGGCATATATGTCCATAGAAGGAGGCCCAGAGAAATGAATCAAGCAGTTAGAAGCACTGACTGCTCTTCCAGGGGGCCAGGTTTTGATCCCCAGCACCCATGCAGCAGCTCACAACCGACCATAGCTCTGCTTCCAGAGGATCTGGTGCCCTCTTCTGGCCTTTGTGGACACTAGGCGTGCAAGTGGGGCCTGTGGAACGCCAGTACACATGAAATCAAAACTTTTAATTTTTGTAAGAGACCATCTAGATTGGGCACCAATGATGTCTCCCTTCTCAGAGGACAGGGGAGCCAACCTGAATGATAACTGAAGTTCTTTCGGGCTCTGCAGGTCTGATATGGGAGTCATGCAGATTCCTTTGCATTGACTCAGCTGAGCTGAGCACCACCCGAAAACAGTGTACCTGTAGAGTGTTCCACCCTAAGATTCCCAGCCATGGTCACTTTAGAGACCCACCTGCAGATCCGGGGACGCCCCCCTGGTTCTTCACAAGGAACTTCCGACAGTGTCTCGTTTCCACTTGGGAAGGCCTTGAGCATTTGGACTGTTTCCTACTTTGCAGTTGGAACCATGAATTTGGAAACACATGATAATTCCAGAAAAAGAGACCGAGACCCAGCTCCGAAGCCCTTCCCACACCTGGTCAGGCTCTGTGCCTGCTTCTTCCAAGACCGGAACACAAATTCTCTCCTCTGTGTCTTCTTACCTTTCCAGGAGCCTTCTAGGACAGCCCCTGTTCTCCACCAATCTCCCCTTCCAGGGAGCTTGTATCTATTTGTGTGATTATTTCATTCTAATCTCTTCTCTTCTTAGACAGTGATCTACGGGCCAGCTTATAGCTCTAAGTCACGGGTCAATGTGCAGTCCGTGGAAACTTCTAGGGAAATGTTGGTTGAACAACTACATAAAGCCCTATCTGACCTCAGTTCCAGACTTTGACAATTGCATCACCCTCCCCGTGTCAAAAGCCAGCCACCTTTGAGAACATTATATAAGGATCGAGAGATTTACAGGTACAAGTTGCAGGCATGTGTCTACAAGCGTGTTACCTGAAGGATATGGATGTGGAGGACTCCCAGGAAGTTCTTCCATACAACTGGGCTGAAGCCAATGCTCAGCTTTGCGCAGGTAGAATGTTCACACCTAAGGTTATCCACAGTTCCCGATGCTGCCCTGGGCAGTAGCCCTCCTGACCTCAAGGTGCTGTGTGACTTGTGCATCTGAGTGTGTTCCTTCTTGCCCTTTCACAGATGTGACAATGAACCCAGGGAAGTTCAATTACTCAGCATCAGGCTGGGGAGATGTCTCAGCGGTTAAGAGAGCAAACTGCTTCCAGAGGACCAGAGTTCAACTCCCAGCACCGACATCCTGCAGTTCACAACCAGCTCCAAGGGGATCTGATGCCCCCTTCTGGCCTGTGAGAGCATTGCACACACATATGCATATACCCACACAGATAGGCATTTTTAAAACTAGTAAGAGAAATTGTTTCTTTAGAAAGTCACTCGGTCTCAGGCAGTAATTATGGAATGACTTTATCTTCAAGTCATTGCCCATCCACCCTCAGTTTGTGTATTCTTTGTACTTAACAAACTCTGCTAGGTAACTGTGTCAGAGCTCCAGCTTAGTTGGAGGGGAAAACATGTCAGTGCTTCTCAAAATTGTTTCTTGCTTCCAGTTTCTTTTTATATTTTGTAATGATTTTATGGTGGCCTAATTTGCATGCCATATAATTCTCTCTTACAAAAGTGTAGACCGGTGGGCTTCAGCACCATCACCAAGCAGGACACTGCCATTGCTACCCCATTTTAGAAATTTATTTGTTTCTTTATTTATTATGTATACAGTATTCTACCTGTATGTCTGCCTGCAGGCCCGAAGAAGGCACCAGATCTTATTAGGGGTGGCTGTGAGCCACCATGTGGTTGCTGGGAATTGTACTCAGGTCCTCTGGAATGCAGCCAGTGCTCTTAACTGCTGAGCCATCTCTCCAGCCCTCAGAACATTTTTATCAACTCAAACAGAAGCCTGGACATCATTAGTGGTCACTGTCTTTTCTGGAGCCACAGGTGCAGCAGATAGAAGAACCATGCAAATCCTCCTCTGCTCAACAGGAAATAAAATACTTCCTTCATATGATGATTTTTTTCAGAGATTTGTTTACTTTTATTTTATCATTTTATGTATGTGAGTTTTTGCCCGCACATAGTGCATGCAGTTCCTATAGAAGCCAGAAGAGGGCATCAGATTCTCCCTGGAACAGGAGTTACAGATGGTTCTGGGAATCGAACCCTGGTCCTTGAAAGAGCACTAAGTTCTCTTAAATGCTGGGCTATCTCTCCAACTCCATATAATTAATAAAGCAAACAAAACTCAAACACATCTTTTTACTAGTAAGGAGGACTAATAAGTCCTGGTAGCTTGTGTGCCCTATATAATTACTATTTTATAAGGATCCCGGATGTTTCTGTAAGTTTTACCTTACTGAGAATCCTATCTACAGCTTCAGTCCTCTAAAGAAGCAACCCTCACACACGCACTTGCGCACACACACATGCACACACATGCACGCACGCACTGCATGTGAACAATAATAAATCAGAGTCCAGAGACCCTGTCTCAAACAAACAAATAAAGGACTGAAGAGATAAGTGACTTAGCAGTTAAGAACACTTGCTGCTCTTGTGAAGGACCTGGGTTTCCATTCCCAGCACCCCCATGGCAGCCCACAACCATTTATAACTTCAGTTCTGGGGATCTGATGCCCTCTTCTGGCCTCCATGGGCATTGCATGCATATGGTACACAGACGTACATCCAGGCAAACACACACATAGACAAAAAGAAAATAAATCTTTTTAAAATTAAGTTTAACAAAACCCCAAGGCCATGAGGATATCTGCCATGCAGAATAAGACAAGCTTATTTTACAAGTGAAGTCTGGTCAAGCTTCGCCAAAGGCTTACAAGCATGGAAAAGTAGGTTTTATTCTTTGTGGGACTCAGAAAAGATGTACTTTTTTGGTTCGGGTTTTTGTTTTGCAAAGGTAGAGGTTTTATTGCATAAAACACTGGATAAAACTGGACTGCTTCAAAGACATTTTATTCCTAACAGCAGAAAGAAAACAGTCATTGCTGAAAAAAACAACTTTTAATACTTTCTATACCAGAATAAAGTTCTGTCAACTGATGTATTATAATAATAAATAATGACCAAGAATAAACTTTAAATACAAAGTTCTACTTGTTACAAGCATAGCGACAAACTCCTCTACTCTATGATCTCAGAGTTCCTCCAAGATAGAATGTAGACGGGGTTAGGAACAGCATCACAGACTACAGAAGTCACGGGGGAAGGACTGACGTGTATAGAGAGCCTGGTGACACGCGACACCGACACCGCATCACAGAGGCTGTCACGGGCTTGTATGACAAGTCACAAGTGTTCTGGAAAGAAAGCCTGTGTCAGGGGGGAAAGGAGGACGGCTATGAGGACTGGACGAAGTGGAGTCAACACACACGCCACAAAGAAGGGAGTATGTTCCCAAGGTCACACCCAATGTCACAAACAGAATTATTGCCTGTAGCGTCTGAAGATGCTAGGAGGACACGAAAGACACTGGACCAGCGCCAAAGTGCTAGACACAGAATGTGGATCGCTCTCTCTCTCTTTTTTTTTTCCACTTTTTTTTTCTCCTTTTTATTATTTTTTTCTTTTCTTTTTTTTTTCTGTTTTGTTTTTAATTTCTCTTTGCTAAGATACCACAGGTGGGGCACACACACAGAAAGCAAGCCAATGGCACAGTCACCAAGCACAACGGTGCACTTAAACCCTAAATGCTCACTACAGTCCAAGTTTCCTGCCAGCGTCTCCAGGCCTCCTTCGGACCACAGAGACAGCCACAGTCAATCAGCTGAGTTTAGTAAGGCAGTGAGAACTATTCTAGGGGGGGAGGAGGGGGAAGGAAGAAGAAAAGAAAGGAAAGAAAAGGAAAAAGAACAGCAAGAAAGCAGCTTGCTTTATGCCAGATGGGTCCATGTTGCAGAGCGGCCTCATCCCCAGAGAACCCAAGTTGGATGACACCCTTTGACGGCATATGCAAACCGGATTCCTTATTAGCCTGAAATTCGGTCTCAGGACAGCGCTAAGAATTTTATTTACATTGATTGCAGCTTAGTATTTTTGTAAACTGCTATAGGCAGAGTTGAAGTTTTTAAGGCCCTGGGGTTTTATTGTGTGCTCCCAGACTGCAAGGAAATATTGACTTTTTCCCCTCTCTCTCTCTCCAAGTCTAAATGATTTCGTTCTCGAAGTTAATACTTCGCTGCATCTCCACCGTCACAAGCAACAGTGCCAAGTGCATGTCACTCAAAGGAAGTGTGTTAGAAGGTGGGAACTTTTACAGTGTTCTAGCAGATTCAAGAAGAATCAATCCTTTGATGAGTTTGCCTACGCCACTGTTTTGGTTTTGGTTTTTGAAGAGTTGTGTTTCCTAGTCAGCCCTCACAATCTCCCTCAGTGTGGTGCAGAACTGGATACATTTCGAGTGTGCAATCGGTAGACACCCCATAATCTCCAAAAATACAGAACACATTTGTTTCACAAAAATGAACATTCTAACCCAAACTGTTTTCTTCATTAGTGACAGACAGCTGGGGGTTTAGATTCATGTTTTAATATGAGTTATTCTGGAAGGGCTCACTGGAGAAGAAAAATCTTGCTTCATGCCCACAACACTTAAAAAGTAACACATGAGAAAAGAAACCAGGGGAGACTTCCCTCTAGTAAAACGTGTCTTCGACTCTAATAGAAAGCAGTCTTCCCCGTTAGCAACGAAACTGCTTTTGTTTAGCAGGACTTTCTATGGAGAGCAGAGCTGAGTTGGCCTGGTTTGCTAACGCCTGTTTCTAGAATGATTCCTGCAATTTGCTTCTAATATCAAAAGCTTTTCCTTCATCCAGACACTTTCAAAACGACAACCCAGGAAAGAAAATAAGAAAATTAAAAAGCATTTCTTTCCATTCTGCAATTTGATCTAAAGCAAAAAAAAAAAAAAAAATGACTCATCAAACCTGCAAAGGACATTTGTCTGCAGACACTTCCTGACCACTGATTCATCGGGCTGTGTAATTTTTTTTTTTAAAAGCACACTTTAGATCACCATCCTCCTCCGCAGCACTGGTCAGGCCTGGCGCTCGTTGGCTGCGTGCGGGCCGGCTAGGATTTCTCCCAGAGTGCAGAGTGACACCACGCGAATTGATTTTCCCTGCAGTGACCGCCCCAGTCTGACTGGCACCTCAGCTGCCTCCCAAGTCATCTCATTAGGGCCCTGGGCGAGTGACAGCAGCTGGTCTCAGACTATAGAGGTGTTTTCAAGAAGGAAAACACAGACCCTTCGAGGCAGCGCAAATCACTCAGACGGTATCGTTCTGTTTTCGGTTTTTTGTTTTGTTTTGTTTTTGTTTTTGTTGTTTTGGTTTTTGGACCAAGATGACTTTTGGGTTGGAAAGGCCTCCAGCTTTCAGAGCCCGAAGGACACAGGGACAATTTCTGAAATTACTTTCTCCCACCTGCATTGCTTGGAAGTTCTTGTTACTGGGTAACAGTGTAGCAGCCATGTTCAAGGGCTGGGGGATTTTTTTAATATATATTTATATATATAGATATCTTTTAAAATTCTTTTAAATGTTCTATACACTAGAAAGGGGTTGTACATGATTTCCCCCCTCCCTTGGAATGCAGTTAGCAAACTGGTGAGACCAGCTGCATGATTTAAAACTGTAGAGAGGAATATTGCAGAGGACGGGCTCTGCTCAGTTGCCCTCCTCCTGGCCCTTGCCTCTCTCATCTGTTAGATCAGCAAAGCCCCCTGCTTTGACAGTTGCAGCCTCCTCAAAATTCCCAGAAGCCTCTGAGTCGACCCTGGAGCGTTTGAACCTGCGGTCGGGATACTGGCTGTTGTCAAAAGGCATTCGATGGACGCAGAGGACGTGGGTCTTCAGGTTTCCCTTCTGCGAGGCACTGTAGGGACAGTAGTGGCACTGGAAAGGCCTGTGACCTGTGTGGAAAGAAAGTGTCCGGTCAGCCGTGTGTCACACCTCAGCCACTACCCATCCTGAGCTCCAGGACCAACAGCACCATCAACCCCGTCAATGATATCACAGCCACTTGGCAAAATTCACACAAGAAGGGGTGAGAATGGAGCCCGTTAGGCACACCAAGTGAGATTCAGACTATCCTCCCATTCTGACCAGAAATTTTAATTTAGCTTTTCCAGATGAGGGAAATTACTCAATACCTAGAAGCATTTCATTAAGATGGCGAATAGCTTGGAACAGATATTATATAAATGTTTACAGAACAGGAAATGAAGCACACTGACCCATGTTTTGTGGTTATTGGTTATGTGTGTATACACAAATACACACATGTGCATCCCTAGAGCCCACAGACCACGTGTAGATGTTAGAAGACCACTGTTGAGAGTCCCCTGTCTCCTTTCACTATGTGGGTTTCGGGGATCGAACTTAGGTGCTCGGACTTGGCCGCAAGCACCATGCCTTGCTGATCTACCTCACCAGCTCATACCCCAGCTTTTTATTGACAGGATTCAAAACTTTACTTATGGATGCTGAAGTCTGATTTCGGGTGTCATGAAATAATCTCACGTAAGTCTTCCTCTCTAGACCGTGTTGTTTGTTTTTAAATGTAAAATGACTCTTAATTTACCAGTGTGTGCAGAGAGAGAGAGAGAGAGAGAGAGAGAGAGAGAGAGAGAGAGAGACAAAAAGCAGATTTGAACAGTAAACTCTATTTTGCTGACTTTAGACACACCCAAACCCAGCAAGTTTCTGTACTGGGTATCCATACTCAAGGGTAAAGCTACTTCCCATTGTTCTGTAACATGGACTCTTTACCAAGGGCAGACGGAGCCTGAGGAGTGATTCTATCTGAGGAGTGAAGAAAATGGACACCAAATAACCCTGCTAGAGCAAAGCCCTGAGGAAGGACTGGGCGGCACGGCTTTAGAAGCTGGAAGTGTCAGGACAGACAGCAAGGACCATACCATCAGCTCAAGGTCAACCTGAGCATCAAAGCAGTGGGATCTGGGGTTAGAGAGATGGCTCAGGGGTTATATTGGCTGTTCTCACTCTGTTCTTAGCTGGGCAGTTCATAACTACCTGTAGCTCTATCTAGTGCCCTCTTCTGGCCTCCTCGGGCACTGCACTTACATGGCGTGCTCATGTACATACTCACAAAATAAGTCTTAATATTAATAATAAGGGGGACTTGTAGAGTGACCCCCCCCAAAAGGATGGTTTTCTAGAAAAGCTCTCATGTAGAACAGCTGACAAATTCTTTTTTTTTTTTGATGGAGACCCTTTATTTTGTTGGCAAGGTCCTGGGGACAATGATGAGAGGGTTGGATGAAAGGATTACTTAAGCCGTGGACACCTCTGGTGTTGGTGCCTGCGTGTGCCCATTGGCATCGCTGGTACAGCCATTGGTGGCAGCAGGTGTGGACTCTTTTTTATGTGACAGCTGGCTGGTGGCCACCATCTCTCCAGGCTTGATGCCTGCGCCTGAGCGCTCCATCTTGTGCTCTAAAAGCATGTGGTTTTGGGGCGGGAGCCCCACACAGGCCCTGAGAATGTTCTCGATACAACCGCGCTGGCGGAACAGTGCATTCACCACTGGGCTGCCAGGAGGCATGAGTGGAGCCTTAAAGAGGAAGCTGAGCAGCGACAGCACCGGGTGGAAGCCCTGAGGCTCAGGGTCCGAGTCGGTGCAGAAGCTCACTCGCTGACAGAGCTCTGTGAGCAGTACTAGGTCCAGCATGATAGGCGCCGCCAAGAGCGAGTCCTCACAGGTGTTGTGGAGCACCAGGGTGTTGGTTCCACCCAGCATCAGCTCTGAGGTGTACTCGTCCAGGGCACGCTTGCTGTCCCCCACATAGGGCACATACTTGATCACCACACAGTGATCTGGCTCCTCTCCTGGTGCGTAGAGGACACTGTTGCTCTGAACCATGTCGTCCACCACGCTGCTCTTCGTCACCTCCTTGGAGCGGAACTGCAGTGGTGCAGACAGGTTCTGCCCATCGTTGTTGCCCAAGTGGTTATAGCTCACGATGGACATGGTCTTCAGGCCAGAGCCGATGAGGAAGTCCACTAGAACAGACTTGACCTTCGTCTGACCAGACTTGAAATCATCCCCACCCACAAACACATGGCGCTGGAAAGCCAGCTCCAGGGCACCAGGCACCAGCGTGTTCTGTGGGGACCCGTTGAGAAAGGCGCAGCCCTCCAGGATGCTGGCCACGGCAAAGAGTGTGGATGGTGACACCTCCAGGCCAAGCTGAGGGCAGACAGGCAGTCAGCCAAGGCTCCCTCTGGCCTTGATCCCCAAGAATCCTGGGCGCGCACCCACCTGGATAGTACGCAGCAAGTTTTCAGCCGTGTCATTACGACCTGGGACCACCTCGCAGAAACGCTCTGTATTGGCGGTCCACAGCACGATGACCTTGTCCAATCCTGCGCTGGATCGGAAGTCTCGAATGTCCTTTTGGATCTGCTCCAACTGGGAAAAGATGGGGCTAGAGGAGGAGGAAGCTGTCCAAGCCCTCCAGGGACGTGGGCTACTCATGGGGACAGGGTGGGTATGTAGCCAAAGGAAAGGACCACGTGGCCAGTTAACAGGTGACTGAGCTGGGGAAGCCAGTCGAGGCTCCCACCTGTTGTGCACGAGTGCCAGGGATGAGGTTGTCTGCACGTGCTGTCTGGTTGGCAGCGATGAACTCAGGAATGTAGACAGAGGGCCGGGGACGCAGGTTCTCCATGTGGGGCCACAGCTGCTCTTGCAGGCTGCAGTTCAGGACCTGTGCGCGCCGCATCGCCTCGGCCAGGTTTAGTGACGAGATATCCCAGCCTAGGTTGTGGAGACTCTCACACTGAACCCATCCTGTACCCTGGGCCCTCCCACACATACCTCCACCCCACCCGGAGGTTCCGCCCACCGTCAAACACCAGGTCGTTGGGGGCCACCATGGGTAGAAGCGTGCTGAAGGGCACGAACACCTCCCGGCCGTTCCCATCCAGACCCAGGTTCACGGTGCCCGCCTGGGTCAACGAGCCGTAATAGTTTGCTTCCTGGGGAGCAGCAAGAGGAGTAGGTAGGGTGTTGAGGGGGTAGGGGTCCGCCGCGCTGGGACCACAAGCTCCAGAGCTGCTGACAAATTCTTAAGGAAGGTTTATTAATCCTGAAAGTTTGGTCGCTCTGCCCTGTGCGTAGCGGTTAAAACACCTCTGCCGCCTTGAAAAGTTGGTGAGGCGTCTGCTTTGGGGAGTGACAGGGAGTAGGTGCAGTCCCTCTGATGCCAGGAAGGTTGGGCAGCCACCACCGAAAGCTCAAAAGATGCTCCACCCGGCATCAGCCAGAAAGCCAGACTCGTTTGCTTAGAAAAGTGAACCCATAAGGGGGCCTATCATTTAGTCCACCAAATATCCAAATAGCACAGCTGGGGTGCTTCCCTACTTCAATCACAGGAAAACATCCTGTGTGTATTTTCAGAGAGCAGTCCATTCCTGAGTGTCAAGCATTGGTCCAATACTGTGTTTCTCTCATTTACTTCTCTCTCTCTCTCTCTCTCTCTCTCTCTCTCTCTCTCTCTCTCTCTCTCTCTCTTCCCTTTTCTTTTTCAGACAGGGACTCTCTATGTAACATGAGCTGGCCTTGAACTCCCTTTTGTCCTGCTTCAGACTCCCAATACTGGGGTTCCAACCTGCACTAATACACCAGGCCTGCGCCAGCACACCAGGCCTGTGCCCCCATACCAGACTTGCACCCCCACACCAGGTCTGCATCCCCATACCAGGCATGTGCCCCCACACCAGGCCTGTACCCCCATAACAGGCCTGCACCCTCATACCAGGCCTGTGCCCCCACACCAGGCCTGTGCTGCACACCAGGCCTACACCAGCACATTTGCTCAATGATATTATCTTGATTCCCTTGTTCGTTTCTTTGGCTGTTTTTCAATTCCGTTCTCCCTATATAGCTCAGGTTCTATGCCCCTGCCTCCATCTCCTGAGAGCTTGATCCTCCCTGTAGCCTGGTTTGGCTCTTCTGCTTCTTTCTAAGTGGGCTTTGGCAGTGTCTTTTCCCCTTCCCTCAGAGCCAGGGTTGGCTCCTCCTGCCCGAGGAGTCCGCTCTCTTTATCACATAGAACAGTTTGTGGTATGCTGTAGCTTTTGCCTGGACTGTGACGTGGGACCATCCAGCCCACCTTCCCTGTGCCCCCAGTCAAGGAAGGCTACTTGGAAAACAGTACATCATTCTTTTCCACCATCCTTGCTGGCTGCCAATCCCGTAGGACTCACCAGGACACTCAGGGCTCAGCCCAAGGGGTTTTCCAGTCCCTATCAGAGCATCCTATCTGGGTCTACGCAGACAGCTCGAGTCCCCAGTCTCCACACCCTGTCTGAACCGCCTCTCCTGCAAGGACATGATCCGTTTCACTATGAAATGGATCCCTTGGGGGAGGCCCCAGGTTCCTGGAGTGGAGCCACAGCCTCTGGATATCCAGTGTCCTACAGCCCTCGCTGTCTCCCTGTTTCATCTGGTCTGGGTCTGAAGGGATGGCTACAGATCTTGCATAGAGTTTCCGCCGCTTGCTTTTGTTCCTATGGATGCAGCAATACGAGGCTTCGGGTGGTCAGTTTTGCCATCTGCAAAGGCAGTCTGCAAACTCGCAGATGTGGGGAGGAAACCCAGAAAAGATTGCATTTGCCTTCTGCCCTTCCCAAGATGCTGCAGAGACAGAACACAGAGCAGCAGCAGGGACTGTAGCACCAGCGTGATTCCTGCCTGTGTTTCTGCTGGCTGCTTCTACCCTCAGGGCTTGGCCACCTTCCCATGGAAACAGAGAAGGCCCTGAGCGGGAGATGTGAGACTAGCGTTTCTTTTTATTATTAGCATATATTAATTGCAACGAGCTAATTGATTTCACGATGAGGTTTTCATACATGCATATCGTGTACTTTGATCACATTCGTTCACCATTAACCTCTCCCGTCCCCAGCACCTCCCGACGGCCACTGGCTCCCTTCCCATCCACGGATACATCCCTCCTACATTCGCATGAGACGGAGACCTCTGCAGATTGCTGTCTGTCCAGGGGATGCAAATGGCCCTTGTTCTTCAGCATGTAGAAAGTTGGTAGACTGTGAGCTCACTTGGGATGCTGCTGTAGTTTGGATTATACTGGAGTGTGTCCCCCCACAGGGGCTCTTACATGGTGAGCCTGGTACCCAGTGTGGCAACGCTGCAAGGTGATGGAATTTTTATGAGACAGAGTTGTATGGCATTTGGTCTGGTCACTGAGGATGCTCTTCTTGGGAGGGATTATGGGATCATGGTCAGCTTCTGTGAACCTGGGTTATGAACCCTGAATCTGAATTCTTCTCATCTGCCATGTGATTACTCCTTCATGGATATGTCCCTGCCGTGCTCCTGTTCCGCATGCTGTGATAGAGCTAGAGGCCTTTACCCGAGCCAAACAGAAGTCAGCCCTATGCTCTCAGATCTCCACAACTGTCAGTTAGGTAAACCTCGTTTCTTTATCTAGAACTCAACCTTGGGAAGTTTGTCATAGCAAGAAGACGATCATAGACTCTGATAGACACTGTCCTTGAGGAGATGATTGGAGAAGCCACAGTGTGTCCACTTCTCCTCCCTTGTTGGGACTCCAAATGGGACCTAACTGAGCATTAGTAAAGTTCATCAGATATTGCACAAGCAATCAAATTACAAAGACCCTAAAACTTAATGATTCGACTCAAGAAGTCACCATCTCTGCATAAACTAAAGGTATGTCTAGCGCTCGCCAAAAAAATGACTCATTCTTATAAGTGGAAAACTGCTTAAAATTCCTGAGAAAGGTCCACTCAGCACTGGTGCCTGTTGACGAAGGAACAGTTGAAGATCCCCCCCCCCCCAAAGAGTTTCGGGGGCAGGGGCTGGCAGATGGCTCAGCGGTTAAGCATGAGCTCTGCTGCTTCAGAGGATCCAAGTTCTAGTCCCAGCTCTTATGTCCAGAGACTCACGACCACCTGTAATTCTAACTCCAGGGCATCTGATCCCCTCTTCTGACTTTCATAGGCACAAACCCAAACACATATAATTAAAAATAAATATTTAAACTAAATAAAACACAGAATCCCGAGGGAAAGGAAACAATGGGAAACTTAAGAAACACTTTCAAATGTCACCTAGAGCTTCCCAGCCACTGTGGTATGCTGATGTTTCCCCAAGGGGGGACGGCTCTACGGCAGTGTATGGCTGAGGGAGACTACATAGATCCGTTAACGTCACTAATGTATTTATTATAATTAATGGTCATTACCATGGCATGGCAAGTTTGGGGATAGAAGAACTTCAAATAACAGACCAATGACAATCTTAAAACAAAATGCTTGGTATCGCAGAGGCCAGCAGACCCATGGACAAACCGAGCAAATGCAGGCTCAGTTCATGAGTCAGGCTCAGGCTCCAGGGCCTTGTGGAGCCTCCTGCACGTGGAGCATTTTTCTTGAGCAGTCAAAGCCTTTCGCCGCATCACCTACCAGCATTGCTAAGAACTACTCTGTTTGGGGATCCTGGTCTCCAACCCTTGGAAGCTACCCTCGCTTCAAACACTGTCACCTCAGAGACCATGCCATCTGAGCTGTGGCACAATACACGGAGAGCCTTGTCTATCCCCTCAGTTTGTAAGGAGTGTCTTTGCGCGTTGGCCAACTTGACACAAAAGCACTTAGTTCCCTTTCCTCCACTAATCGAGTTTTTAAATATTCATCATGATTTGATACTATGGTTACATTCTGAATCTTGAGTTCTTGGGAGAGACAAAGATGATGAACGATTATTCTAGCAGATTCCAACACTTCCATGGTCAACCCATTATTGGATTGGGTCGGCTTTTTAACTCTGGTGCAGTAGAATCTGTTTGTAAATGCATCTGGAGCTCGGGATGCATTCGTTGGAGAGGGAGACATGAGCAGTGCTAGACTTGCAAGAACTCTGTCTTTCTGTAGTCTTGAAACTAAGAATTTATAGAAGCAGTTAAAGCTCTCAAAAGCTTCACTCCATGGTTCTTTATACCCAGTTCTGCACATTTGTCCTCAGAATTGCACTTCATAGGGGGTTTTCCAAGAGGTCATATTGTCTCCATTGTACAGATGAGTAAGTTAAGACTCAGCCAACCTGCAAGCAAGTTTCCAATGGCTACAATGCACTCTAATCCTGTGCAAGGATTCCCCTGGTTACTTTAGCTGTCAATTCCATACAAACAACAGTCACTCAAGTAGAGGGGACCACAGTCGAGGAATTGCCTCAATCAGACTAGTTTGTGGACATGTTAATTGATGTAGTACAGACTGACCCACTGTGGGTGGTGCCATTCCCTATACAGGTAGATCGGAGTTGTATAGGAAAGCTAGTAGAGGCAGCCAAAGGTGAACCAGATAGCGGGAGGCTTAAGAAGTCATGCTATACCAGAATAGATGTTGGCCAAACATCAAAGGTAAGAGTAAAGGTTAGCCTGTGGTGGTCAGATCCTTGATCCTCAAACTAACAGTGTCATTGCTTAAGCCATTTTTAGACACTCCATCAATTTCTGAATCAAGCCACATCCCAGTTTCTGTCGCCCATCTGCCCCTTCAAAGACCCTTAGATGGAACAGACTCATGCATGCTGACATCTGCTGTGCTTGGATAAGAGAATGTCAGCAAGGGTTCCGAACTAACCACAGAGAACACAACAGAACACATGACTGTGTAAACACCGCAGAACACATCACTGTGTATATTTAGGGACAATGGTTGGGCAAAGGAAAGGGCTGAGAGACACCAATCTACTTGAGGTCCTTTCAATCTGTCACTGAGGTAGATTTAGAGAGAACTAAATCTTCATATACAGATGAGTGTCTTACTGACAGAGGTGAAGTTGGTTCATGCCTGGGGTGACAGGGCAGTCCCTCAGTCACCTACAAGCTTCCATCTGTTTAAAATGGGATCAAAGACTGTCCAAGATGCCCATACCACCATGATAAACTGGTGATTCTGGGGTCCACAGGTGCGCATGGAGAGCAGATAAAGACTTAAAAGCACAGTTGGTCCGACAGGTCTAAACCTCAGACTAAGTGTCTCATCTGTCAGTTCCCACTAAGACACACCAATCTCTAGGCTTGTCCCATTGGGCAGCGTCCCATGTTGGGGATAGTCTGTGGTCAGGTACAAATGCCAAAGCCCTTGGTCTGACACCTTCACTGTCTTCCTGATGCCTTTCTCATATTAGGAGTGACAGATTTAGGTCTGGCAATGAGTTTGGAGTCATACTCCCACTTCCCACCTTTGTGGGCACGCGGCTAACCAAATCAAAAAAGTGCCTCCTTTATGACCTTGGTCCATTGGTTTGATCTTCCAGGTCTATGGCTCCACAACTGCAAAAGTGAGATCTTCCGAGTTCAGAGGAGCCGATGTCGGTGGATGTGTTTCATTGAAATGAAGTTCGGCATTCCATTTCTAGCAAGGATCCTTTCGCAGCACAGGACACTTTGCTAGAAGAAACTCAGGAAGATGGCAAGACTGGAGAGAGCCTAAGTCCAAACAGCTTTGTGAGACAGTGTGGCTTGTTGTAAGACCAGTGTGGGATTCCAATAAATCCTCCAGGAGGTCATTTCTCCATCTTTCTCTCCCCCACCCTCCAGCATGCTTCCCTCGGGCCAATATAGGATGTCTTTCTAGTCTCCAGCTGTTCCCTGCTCCATTTTACCACAGGGCCTTTACACAGCCCTTCCCCACTGTCCCCGGGTGGAATTCTTCCTTCTCTGCCTTCATCTATTCTTCAGCATCACTACCTCTGCTTCTGGAAGATCTTGATTATCCCAAGACCACCATGGTGGCTGAGAGATACATGACTTCTAACATCAGTAGCTGAACAAGTAAAGAGGCTATGACTGCCCCTTTCCAAGGAGACTGGCAACCCCATGGGGACAGGGACCCTGGAGTTTCATAGGGGAGGAGAGGTCTCATTTGCTCTTTCTGATCATTGCTGTTATCCACCACACAACCACACACATCACGGACATCAGTATGTTTCTAACAGAGGAATATATGAATGACGCATACGAGAGAAGAAGCAGAGAGGGAGGAGAAACACAAGATCATTGAGAAAAAGAGAGCTGGTCTGAGTCTGGGCCAGGCCCAGGCAGTGGGTCAGTGGAGGATTCTAGAACAAGTGAACAGGGAAACTCAAGATTGAAGACAGGGAAGTGTTGGTGCTCACAGGCCACGGGGATGTTATCCCGTGAGAAAAAGGAAGTAACCAGCCCTTCCTAGTTCTTCAGCATCACAGCAGCCTAAGACACCCCAGTCCTCGTCTGCTGGAGCTGGAACCCCACATCGGAATGGTGTGAGATGGCCCCCATCAACCCCCGCCCTCTTCTCTGTACCTCTCGCTTGGAGGCCATCAACGTTTCCCATCACTGCCGTGTGAAAAGTAAGTACATCATACGTTAATTTGTATTGTCACTGCGCCGTAGAGCCGTGGTAAAGAACACATTCATTTTTAATCCACTATGAATAATATATAAATATGTATACAGTGTGGAGGGTCAAGAGGGGTGAGGAGAAAGCAAGCAGTACATTGTTTATAGTGAAAGTGGGGGAATGAGATATTTTTCTTACTTGCTCCGATGGAAATAGCTATTCCTTCCCTGCACCTAAGGGGGAGAGGAAAATGCCTGCCCTTGAGGGGCCGTCCATTACTTACAGCTCAGCCATGGCAGCGGCTCTACGGAAGGCTGAGGCTCGGTGCTTCCACACCTTCTGAGCTGATGGTTTCTCTTGGATGTGGGGCAGGGGATGAGAGTGGGGGTTGGGTGGGCGAGTGGGTGATCAGCCCTTGGCATCCAGTAATGAGAGCACTCTTCAGTGTATGCTCAAAGTCATCGCCTTCATTGCTTCTCGCACAGACAGCAGGAGGCAGGATTGGCAGCAAGATGGCTTCCTCTTTCACAGGCATAGAAGTCTAAGCCGAAAAGATTGGGGGTCAAGTTGATGCTAAACACATACTCAATTGTCTGACCACTCTGGACACTGCCTACAAACACTTTTTGCCAGAGGATTCTCTACAAACATGTTCCAGGAGGTGGTCCATAGACACAATGGAAGTGTGTATAGTGTACGTGTGTGTGTGTGTGTGTGTGTGTGTGTGTGTGTGTATGAGAGAGGTGGGGGGAGCACAATTGCATAAACACAGAGTCCAAAAATTTCTCCAGAAGACCATCAGATACTTGCATTGAGCAGGTGGGACACTATTGGAATATGGGTTCTCTCCTCAGTGTGACAGTGGGTCTTGAGTGTCAGTTTGATGGACTGAGAGACACTAAGAAGAGCAAGCATGTCTCTGAAATGTCTTTGAAGGGATTTCCAGGTGCAATGAGGCCTTGAGTGGTCTGGCTTAATCGGTGGCCGGATCCACTGATGGATCCGTAATTTGACTAGATCCTGAGGAGGTGGTGGAACTGAGGATGGTGGAGCTTTCTAGCAGGAAGTTGGTTACGGGGGAGTGTTCCCAAGAGCTTGCCTGGCCCCTTCTGTGACTGCCATCCTCTGCTTCCTGTCTACCTTAAGGTGAACACTGGGGCTCTACGATGCCATCCCCACAGTGATGGACTCAAACAGAGACCTGAAATACATCATTCTCCTATTAGGTTCTGCCAAGTACTTGGCTGCAGCTACAGCAGAGTATGAACATCCACGGCAGTTGGCTCCAAGATGGCCTCGAACCTATGGCGATCCTCCTACCTCATGCCCCAATATCTTAAACTATAAACATGTACCACTATACCTGACTTTTCAGATACTTTTAATCATGCCTAGGTTATTAAAATACTACAAGATCTTAAGAGTACCTGCTGCTCTTGCACCCATAAAAGGTGGCTCACAACCACCTATGCCACCAAACTCAAAGACTCTGATGCCCTCTTCTGGCCTCCACAGGCACTGCACTCATGCCCACACCCACACAGAGGCACATACACATATAATTAAAAATAAGACATGTCTTTAAGAAATAGCAAATACAATCAAGGCAGTATATCAATGTCTGTTGTACTATATTTTTTAGAACACAGCAGGAGATAACTGTACTTCATGTTCAGCACAGACACCACCACCAAAGGTTAAACACAGAGTAATAAATGAGGCTCCAGGTAGACAGAGGTCCTCCAGAAAGGCTGGAAGACTGGAAGAGTCGGAGGGGGTCCACATACTACTACATTCACACCGATTCATCATGGTGCTCAGCATGTAATTTAAAACACACTCTGGGTTGTGAAACATTCTAGAATTTTCCCCACTATGTGCGGTCTACCTGTAGATTTGTTACCAGTAGATGTGACCACCCGATAACTGTCGTTCCGTCCTGCACCCACATCAGGGTGCTGTCTTCTAAAGACAGCAGGGATGAGGTGGGGCAAGTGCCTTCCCAGTGCCCTGTACGCACAATGGAAGACCTGAACAGAGCTGCCTCCCATGGGCACTAAGGGGGTTCATGACAACATGGCACAGCAGTAGGCCCTCCGCAACATCTAAGTCAAAGCCCAGTAGACTCCTAAAAAGCCATTTTTGCGCAATGCCTGCTAGAAGGTAAGGAAACGGCTTTACCTACAGGCTCAACTCGGAGATGTAAGAAATTCAGTCTTTGGAGGCACAGCTGCCCGTGTTTGGGAAAATGAACAAGGCGGGGCACTAAATACAGGTATGGGGACAGGTCCGGCCTCCAAGGTGATGGTCTGGATTCCCCTGGGTGCCCTGGCATCCCCGGTGCTTGCACACTGCTCTCGCTAAGCTTGCGGCTGGGACTCTGGAGCTGTTGAGTACAAGGATCCCAGTCCAGATCCCTTAGACTACTCTTGTTTCAGGGCCAACAGGGCAATGCACCTAGTTAACTTATACAAACAGGTTCTTTAAGAAGAGCCACATGCTTGGTCGCACATATTATACTTCCTAAAATTTTCCCGTAACTCTGAGTAGGAAAGAAAGTTCCAATCAGGTATGTGATTCATGTTTTCCATTTTCAAAAAGAAAATATTCCTCCATCTAATCAAAGATACTAAAAAAAATCTTTGAAATAGTACAAATAATTTTGGGTTTTAAATTTCATGTGATATGGGTTTTAATTTACAAGACAAAAGCATATTCATTTTCTTTTGTTTTGTTTTTAGAGACAGGGTTTCTCTGTGGTTTTGGAGCCTGTCCTAGAACTAACTCTTGTAGACCAAGCTGGTCTCGAACTCACAGAGATCCACCTGCCTCTGCCTCACGAGTGCTGGGATTAAAGGAGTGCGCCACCACAGACCGGCTAAGCATATTCATTTTCAAACTGGAGTCTGATCCAGGTGGTTACACGTTGGTGGCATCACCATGAAGTCACACTCAGTTTAATATACAGTCTATGGGTGGGTGTGCTGCCCACAGCATCCCTAAACATATTTTATCATGATCCTGCACCTCTTTTATGGTGTTTAGCAAGCAAGAGGGCCTAGAAGGTTTGAAACTGATTTCTCATGCCATCCTAAAACAAAAAACCAAAAAGAAAAACAAAATACAAAGTGTGTGTGTGTGTATGTGTGAGAGGGGAGATGGATGGAGAGGGAGAAGAAGAGAGGAGAGGAAGAGGAGGGAGAGACAGGGGTGTCGGAAGGGAGAGAGAAGTTCCTTTTCTTGCTGCTGTGACGAAAGACTTGAGTGAAGCATCTTAAAGGAAGGAAGGTTAAGCATATGGTCCATCGGAGTGTGTAAGGAGGTAGCAACATGTTGCCATGGTTTCACACAGCTCCCACCGGAACCAGAAGGGAGTATCAGTTCAAGGCCTGCCTTCAGAAACTCACTCTGCTGGGGAGGTCGCAGTCCCAAAGGTTCCCCAGTTTTCCAAAGTCACAGCATGATCCTGTGGACCCGGACCCGTAGGTCAAACGGGAGCCAGATGACAAGCCCTTTGGGGAAGTGGTGATTCTACAAGGAGCAGGGAATATACGAGATGAGCCCAGAACATTTGTGCCGTGAAATAAATTGTTGCTTTTTAAAGCCTCCATTAATAGGTGCGTGAGGGCATCTCAAAACAGCGTGGAGCCGGATAGGAGCCCCCGAGGCTCAAACACGGAACATTTCAACAACAAAGTAAATAATATCGCACCAAATCATAGCCTAATGTATAAAATAAATATCCACAAGTCACACTGACATAAATGATTGAATCAGTAAACATGTATGAAAGGATCTGCAAAGGCATATCGCAAATAATTCATGTAGACTTTCACTACTGAACGAGGCAGCAACACAGTCCCATCCCGAAGTGCAAAGTCTCGCATGAAAAGGGCGGCCGTGTTACTTGCCAGTGCGCAAATCTACTCTACGTAAGGACTACCTTAGCCCGGTGCTCAAGGTCACCGTGGCAGGCATCCTGGGTTTGGGAGGAGAAGGGCACTTTGGCTTTGTCATCTTTCTTCCCCAAACCCAAAGCTCCAGTCGAGACATGAGAAATTGCAGCCGAGGGACGTTTTACAAAGCACGCCTCAGGACAGCCAAGGTGATCACGATCTGAGACCTCACAGCTAGGGAGAACGGAGGACACACGACACCCGTGCGAGGTGGCCTCGGCAATGAGAGCTGGGAGCAGAGTGTGGACATTAAATAGAATCCAGTTCTTTGCAATCGGAGTCAGATCTGGGCTGGCTTAATAGCAATGTATCAATATTGGTTCATTGCTCATGACGAATGTACCCCAATAATGTGCATGATGTTCAGGATGGAGGGAGCTGAGGGCCTCCTTGCTCCCTGTGCATCCGTCTGGTTGCTCTAAGTGTGTACTAAAATGAAAGGCTTATTTTCAAAGTGTCTTAGGTGCCATCTACCACTAGCTGATGATGAAACCGATGGTTGATATTCCACAACAACAACAAAAAAAACTCCCAACACCGAACTTCAAGCAAATACCACCGCTGAAAGTATGGTTCTGGTTTAGACACTAGCAGGTAGGGCCGACAGAGATGGCTCAGTGGTTAGGGTGGGCTGACTGCTCTTGTAGAGGATCCGGGTTGGGTTTCCAGCACCCACATCAGATGGCTCAAGACCACCAGGTCCAGGTGATCTGATACCCACTGGCCTCCAGGGAGCCCATCCACCTGCTTATACTCAGGCACAGGCATTGGCCAAAGAGATAACAGGCCTGGAAGTTGTCTCGTAACTTTTTATGATCACACAAGTTTGAGGAAAGGAAGGAAAGCACCGCATCACCCCTACCCTGGATTTCCTACCAAGAGTCAGAGGAGGTACCAGTCTTGAGAGGCAGAAACATAGCCGAGTCTCTTTAGAGCCCCGATATACTGAATCAGAGCGGTTAAGAGCAGAGGGTCCTCCGAAGGTCATGGCAAGACCTTATCAGACCCGGCTTTATAAGCTACTTCATTCCTCGTGTCTCAGTTCTCTCATCTGTAAAATGGGTATTGTAAGACTGATAAAAGATGGAACACAGGTCGGTAGGTCATTTGGGAGAATTGAGAGAAAGTCCCTACGCTACTTAGTATGTGGCACATAAGAAGAGTCAAGTAAATCGTAATTGGTGTGGTTAGGATATCAAAATGCTTCCTCTCTGATGACCGGGGACTCTGAGACTCCTAGAAGATGTGTGCTTGACCAGGGACACCAAGCCAGAGCCAGAGCCAAGCGTTGATTGTGTGGTCATGGCCATCTCCCTGTCATTTCGGGTTCAGGCTGAGAAGAGAGTTCTGTTCATGTGGCTGAACCCCAACAGGAGAATCTGCAGGAACGAGTCTCTGGCTACTGGGGACTTTGCCAGGTGCAATCTGTCTCCAAGAGTCCAACCTACCTTGCCCACCTTGAAAGCAGCCCTGGACACCACAAGGGCTCTCCTCCCGCCCACCCTGCCCTTCCCCTTCACTCCTTCCCTCTGCTCTTTCCTTTTTCCCCCAGCAGCTTCAGCTCCACTCCCATGCCCGGACCACTCCCTGCGGTTCCACGTCACACCGCATTTATTTGCCTGCCTCAGGCAGCCATGGTCTGTGGAGCCACCAGCCTGCCTGGGTGGTCAGCCGGCCGGCGGCATGCACTCCACAGCCACTATTGATCTGGGATCTTAAATCATCCCCGGATTTTATGAAAACATTTACGTTTATCATTAAATAACCTTCAAAGGGTCGATGAACTTACTTTCATTTTTTTTGAAGATTTTCAGATGTGTAATATAATAATACTCTAATGAGACTCAGGGTTTGTCTCTGGGCAAGCGCATTTAATATGGGGAGAAATGTTAAGAGAGGCTACGTGAAGGAGACAGCAGCCTCGGGGTGAGATGCACCCCAGGACTGGGGGCAGCTGGCGGTTTCCCCAGTTGGCAGAATACTCTGCTATCTTTAGCATGTGGGGGTGCGGACATGGGTAAAGCACTTTTAAGGTTCATGACCTTAAGATTTAAAAAATACAAAACTGGGTCAGAGCTAGATGCTATGACTCAAACAAGGCTATCCTAGCTGTTTTTATATTTTTAAAGATTGGTTTTACAATATTAAGGGAAAAGAAGGCCAAAATGAGAGAGATTCTGGCATCAGCAGCTGTAACACCTGTTAGTCTTACCCAAGTCTTTCTGCCTTATGGATGCTGAGCTAACACAGATATCTGAGCCCCTGGGCAAACAGAAGGAATTCCTGAGAGGTGCTAACAGCAGTTCTTCCCGGGGTAAAGCTTTGCTAGAGCATCATCAGGACCACAGGGCCAACCAGCTCCTTCAGAACCGGCTCCTTCAGAAAAACAGCGAGACTTCTCAGTCACACCCACCCAGTCCATCAGAGGGTGTGCCTGTGTGTACCCCTCCTCCCTGTTTCCCACCAGGGCAGCTTGCCTCCTGTGCCTGGCTGTCTAACTTACAACCACTTCCTGACCTAAAGCATACTACCCACCACCATTTGTGTTAAACATGCAGCCTGGCTTGCCCCGACCATCCAGCAAACCTGTCACAATACCATCTCCCCATTACAACCCGTGAGCTCCTTTTTCTTGCCGTGAGCTCCTTTTTCTTGTCGAAGGCATGAAACGGGCACCTGATTAGATCCTTTCACGGAACAGCTCCGACTTCTGTCCTTATCCAGCCTCTCCTGGGAGCAGAGCTGGTTAAGTTTTGCAGCCTCCTCAGGGTGAGCGATTCCCTCCACCCAGGCTTTACCCTCCCCTTTAAGGAGTTGGGGACAGTCTGGTGGGAGTGAGAAAGGGACCCTGACCTTGGGCAATCCCTTCTCTCAGTTTCTGGTCTTACAAGGCGCTTTCAACACCTCGCCTTGCTGTCATCCAAGTCCCTGCTCCTCCTCCTCCTCCTGGAGGGCTTCCTTCCTCCTCAAAGGCTGCCTCTATTAACTGGTCACCCCTGCAGGGCCATCCATCCGTGCAGGGATTGATTGTTCTGCCTGTTTTGTTAGTCTTCCTCTCTGGGAAAGCCCCAGTGCCCTGTGACTGGGTCACTTCTGTCCGCTCAGTTTTCCAGTCTCAGGGATCACACCACGGTCTTGGTCAAGTTCAAGTGTACTGTGCTCATTGGCAGGGGCTGGGGAGTGTGTGGTGCATTTTGATGGGATCTGTGATGGTACCTCCTCCCCTGACCTGTGCTACACAGCCCCAAAAGCTGCCCCACACAGTGGCCACATAGCAGCACTTGGGGTCTTCCCGTTACTACATAGTCACTGGAGCTCAGCCCCATATACACATTTAATATTTTTTTATGTCCCAAGACTATTTTTTAAAAAAAATAGTTCTAATGTGCTGGCAATGTTTAAAAACAAACAAACAAACAAAAAGATTTCACGTGAAAACAAGATTTCCCAGTTTCCCTGAAGAAGTCAGAAATAGCGCCTGTGCCTGCCACCCTGGAATGCGCGGGCTTGCACCCTCTGACCCCACGGCACACTGCACTCTGTGCGTGCCCATCCAGGCTCTGTGGGCATCGTGGCTTCAGCCTCGGCTTTACAGAGCCCTGTGTACAGCCCAGCCTTACCTTGCAGTGAGTGGGCATGAGGGGTGAGGGCTTTACATCCCTTCCTGCACCAGACGGCCCTGCATTCCTGTACACACCCAGTAAGACAAGCAAGTGGGTGGTCCCCGGCCTGTTCCCTGGCTTCCTGTTTTCCATTGTGTCGCGGAAAATGAACACAGCAGCTCTTTCTTGTAGTTTCTGTTTTGTGGCAGAGTTTAAATATGGGAGAGGGGGGCGCCGATACGGTGGCATGGCACCTCATTCCGTCCAAAAGGCGTGCGTGCCATCAGAGGGAGGGGACAACCCTAAAACAGTAAATAAAACACCAGTCCACCAGAAGTTGGCACCCAAGGTTCTCTATGAGGCTCCACTACCTATACACATCTTTTCATCAAAATACAAGTGTGTGTCCTGCATGGTGGGGGTCCCCGCAGAGGACATCTCTCTGAAAACCGCGGCCGGAGCAGCCACAGCCTGTCAGGAGCTGGGCCGTTCAAGGGACTAGAGGCAAGAGAACGCGAGAGAGAATCACAGATATCTCTTTCCATGAGGGAAATCGGTGCCTGATCTTCATCCACAGAGATGTGTGAACAAGGATACACTGAAAACAGCGTCTTCTTCGATTGCCCGATTCCCCACCAACTAGTTCTGGAACAATAGGAAATGACAAGGAAAAAAAGAAAGAAGTGTAAACTTTCAGCCTGCCGGGGGATTCTGCTGTTGTTGTGGCATGCCCCCCAAATAAATAAATAAATAAATAAATAAATAAATAAATAGTGCCCACAAGAGAGATAGCTATTTTTTTTTCTCTCTCTCTCTCTCTTTCAAGGAGTCACAAAAGAAATGCAATTCCTTTCTTCTCTTTTCTTCCCCCTAATAAAAGGCTCTTTCTAAAAATCAAAGGTGTCAGGCTCTGCTTTCTCTTGCTGGCATGATCCAGAAGAAGGCTGAGGAATGACAGATGTCGGCATCCAGCTGCAATGAAGCATGCAAAAGTTTCTCTCTAATCCACTTATTTCTCTGTAGTCACGTAAACCAAAACAAATGGGCAGGGCTTTACATTAGGGCGGGGGGAGGGGGGGCCCAAAGCCACAGCAGTAGGATTCCCATTGCATAATGCAGGCGCCACGCCATCTTGCTATGATTTTCCCTCTGCAGAGGGGAAAGAGCACCCTGTAGTGAGAAAGGGTCTCTCAACATAGGGAACACAGAGGGGCAGCTCCCATGTCCCTTTGTCTCATACAAGATAATATTTCCCAAAGGGGGAATTCGTAAGAGCAGAACAGGGGTGTCGTTAGCACAGAGAGGCCGCTGAACGAGTTCCCACATGCAGGTACACACAAGCACCCTGTGACACACACATCACACACACACACACACACACACACACACACACTCATACACACCAACACCCTGCTAAACTAACACGATCGGTTTAATCACCAGCACCGTCGTTTTCAACTACTTGAATAAATCCAGGGGAATTATAAACGCAGCCCGTGTGTAATTAAAGTGAGGGTTGTTAGACTCTTCATTTAATAAAACACTTGAAAAGAAAAGCCCTGGTAGGTCTCTCAGTGCCAGGGGAAGCGGGAAGGGAGGGGTGCCGGCAGCGGCAAGAGAGGCCAGCGTCTTTTAGCGTGTCCTGCGTGCGGCCACCTCGTGAACCCAATCCCCTTTCAATCTTGTAAGGAACTGGGAGGGCTAGGATCAGGAGTCTGGGGCTCTGTCACCGCCAGCAGTTCCAACAGCTGCGCAGCGCTCTTTCGGCATAAGCGGCAAGGAGAGATGTGACGGATTTCGCCCATGGCAGAATGGCGTTCTGTTTCTGGCCCTTCAGGCAAAAACAGTAAAAGAAAATTCGAGATTTCCCCCCTTAAACTTCCCACAACAACCTCAGCAGAACCACATGACTCGCCTTCTACAATCTTCCCTGGTGTGTTCACTGCTACTTTGGCAGGGACTCAGAATTACTGTTACATAAATTCCATCTTATGCCAGCTCGACCATCTGTGAGTGGAGCTGCTTCACCTACGTCTGCCTGCAAAGCCACTCTCCCCGAGACAAGGGAGAAGGGGAAAGGAATTTGATTAATTTGCAGAATGCTTGTGATTTGCTCATATATTATTATAACTCCTCATCAGCACATGACAAATCCCCAGCCCTGGGTGCAGGCACCCGTTGGGTTCCAGCAGTTTCTTGCGTCGACACCTGACAGACTGCAGAGCTCCTAATGACTTTCGGATGCTTACAAACAGTAATTCTATCTTCAGAATAAAAAAGGAAAAAAAAAAACCGTAGGAAGAAAAGAGGAGTGAACTCCTTTCCTCTAGTTCATTTCCTTCCTGGGTATCAACATGATTTAACTGTGAAGGCGGCCTAAACTGCTAGAAGGGGGCCCTCCCAGGCCCGGCTATGGCCATGGCCACGATGCCTGTGGAGACAAAGACCCCCAGGTTCAGGATGGCAAAGCAGGAGAGACCATATTCAGGTGATGCGGGGCAGAGCCAAGGTGCTGACCAAGGCTAGGAGAGGGTTCTCTCTCTCTCTCTCTCNCCTCCCTCCCTCCCTCCCTCCCTCCCCCTGTATTTCAGAATCCTGTTCGTTTTGTTCGCTTTCGATACACTGATCTCTCGGTCTGGTCTCTACACATACATCTGTGTGCTGACTGCAGTTTGGTTCCCAGCCCCCCCCCCTTCTTTGCTTTTAAAACTCTGATTATGCCTCCAAAGCCCTGCCTCTGTGCTTGATTGCCTGTTTTAGATTAGAGATTTTTAGCCAGGAGACAAAGACTTCCGAATGCACATTAGTCCTGCGTATGAGGACCCACAGAAGGAAAAGCGATAAAACGCAATGTGCCATCTGTCCACAAACAATAACCTGTGTGTTTGGAGGCTCACAAATTACTTAGCACAGAACCTTCCCAAATTACAGAGCCTTGAGACAGAGCAGAGTTGTGAGCGAGACCCTCTTTGATGTCCTTTGGTATTTCCCACCCCCTCATGCTCGCCCCCAGATTGATTGCTAACAGTTGAGGAATGTCTCAGTGACAAGTAGAATTTTATTATCTGCATCTTCCTGGTTACGTTTGGCCTGGGACCCCAGCAGGCGTGGCTCCCCCCAGTCACAGCTGCTTGGGACAACAGGCCCAGATGCGGTCTGTCTCCTGCGTGTGGTTTGAGGGTGGGGAGTGGGGGTTGTGCCCTAAGTCGGTCGCCACATAATACAGAAAGATCCCCACAAACTCTGCCTGCTGGAGGCACTAGTCAGTTGGTTCTGCTTTGGAAGAATATTCAAGGTTTTTTTCTGTGACACGGATAACCTGTACAAATTGGCCTCCTCCCCACCTCCAGAAACAGTCTAATACCTGTCCTTGTTCTGACTCTAAGAAACAACCTCACGGGCCTGCAGGCCATCAAAGACTCATAATGGCTAAGCCAGTGTCTGTGGTTCAGCTAGAAAACGCCTTGTGAAGTGATTTAGTAAAATGCAAGGCAAAGAAGGAACACGCGGTGCCAAGAGGGGAGAGGATTTCTGTTTGTGGCTGGTTCCCGGGTTAACAGACACTCTATGCCTTTTGTTTGTAGGATGCGGGAGCCACTTGGATGCCAAGATCCTGCTGCAGTCTCAACTGACCTGACCCAGCACTGGGATGTCTCCCACATGACAAACCCTCCTAGTTCCTGGAAGCTGAAACTGAGGTTCCAAGAGAGACCAGGGTGTGTATCGGGACAGCAGAGGTGTGACAGCCAACTCGTGAGACTAGGATGAACCCCCGGAACCCAACTTAAGAATGAGAGCCAAAGGTAGCAGGTGGGATTCGGGGCATCCAGTGAAAAACATCCCTTGGTTGCTAGGAACAACCAGACAAGGGTGGGCGCTGCAAATGGAAGCATGTATGTCTTAACCGAGTTTCAAATAGACACATCATTTCAATACAGGCACAGACAGACAGAAAGACAGACAGACAGACAGACAGACAGAGATAGAGAGAGAGAGAGAGAGAGAGAGAGAGAGAGAGAGAGCGAGAGAGAGAGAGAGCGCGCGCCGGTANAGAGAGAGAACGCGCCTGGATATGAATTTCATAAAATCTCATTCCAAACTCATTGCAAGCTTCAGATTCAGGATTCAAGGTCTACCCTAGACAGGGAGACTCCTAGCCTCTCCCTGGGAGCTCTGCCTTACAGGATGTATATTAAATGATTGTCCAACAAAGCCAGACACCCAGTAGGTGGCGGTGGACAGACAGATAACCGATTTCGGGAGGCTCAGAGGTCCAGTGACCTGAGAATGAACTCGTTTGCATGATAGACTCTCAAACCTGAAGTCAATAAAGGCAAACTACATAGGTTCAGCTGGAACACACCAGGGTGGGAGCGTGCCTTTGTATTCTAAGATACAGACATGTATGTATGCATGCATGTATGTATGTGCGTAATGCATAATACCAAATGTCGAGCCACACTACTGCCTCGGTAGCCTAGTTACTTTCTGATTCCAACAATAAAATCCACTCTGTGTTTTGTAGTCCCAAATCATAGGAAAGGGCATTCGAATTTTCTTTTCCCTCCTGTCATTGTCTTCGCTTAAATATGAATCCAGGTTTACAGTTTGCTAATTCCACATGTAACACACAGGGCTAGAGAAGAAACCTTAGGAAGCTGCTGACTGCCAAATGGCTTCTCATCTCTGTTGTTTGTGTTTCTGTATCCTGGCTAGCCTGAATCTCACTATGTATCTCGGGATGTCGTGAAGTCTCTCTCTCCTGCCTCAGCCCCTTGCATTTGGAGATCAAAGGTGTGTGTGTGTGTGTGTGTGTGTGTGTGTGTACCTACATACGCTGCTTAAATTTTTATTGCCTGACCTTTTTTTTTAACGTAGATCTCACTATGTCAAAATAGATCTCACAGAGCTACCCTCCAGTGATTTTCCTGCCTCAGCCTCCTGAGCGTTGGAGATAATAGGTATGAACCTCCACACCAACCAGCCAGTTAAAACATACAAGCATGTCTTAAGTACATTTCCCAGTCCAGCTTGTTTGTGCTTCCTTTCTGACCACCTTATTGTTGCAACAATAACCTTTCCCACTGGCAAAATCTCCTCCAGACGGCTGAGCTTTCCTAATCCCCTCCCCTCCAGACATGATTCAGGAACCTGGGAAAGGAGAGAGACAGCAAGCATCCTCCCAGTGGGAGTTTCAGGTTCCGTTAAGATGTGTCAGGAAAGAGGTGTTGGAGCAGGTTGATCTATCTCATTCTCTCATCCTCAAGAAACGTGACTTCAGGTTTCAAGATTCAGTTTTGAATGTGAACCCCTGTCTTGTAGATGCTTTACAATCTGACGAAAACTGGGAATCACTGCCAACTCCAGCAAGCGGGTATAAGGATCTCACCCTTGGTAGTGGGGCAGACATCTCTGATTCTGGCACACAGCTGCACAGCTTCCAGCAGTTTCCTCCAAATCTCCCTAGCCTCAGTTTCCTCACCTCCAAAAATGCTAATGTGTTTTCTCCCTCGGATGAGTGTCTGGCCCCCACGAAGAATAGCCACCACTAATAAAGTAAAGCAAAAATCCCAGAACAGCTTCCTCTGCCACCCGGATCACAAATGTCAACCACTGGTATTCAGCAGAAGCCATTGCTCTGGAAGGCTCTGGCTGCCTTCTCTCCAAGAAGTCCTCATAGGAGGAAACCTCTCCAGTTTGGGGACACACAATGCAGGATGCTGGAGGGAGGGTCTCAGGCTCCAAGCTCATCCTGGCCCCGGCACCAAGAGGCAGAGTTGTCATTTAGCCCCAGACATGACATCACCCTCTTCAGGTGCACACTTAAGGCAGATGAAATATTGAAGTCCATCAGTATCAAGTGGGGGTTCAGAGTCTGGGAGAAAAAAATTAAAGCCACCCAAGTAAGAGCATTTCATGCCCACAACCAAACTGCCTTTTGATATAGCATTTTACTACACATTTGCTGTTATGGATCTGTAACATCGAAATGGGTATACTGTAGAATATATAAAAAGGGGCTGCAGTTGTCAATATGCGTTTGCAAGCTGTATTAAGAATGTTCCATAAAAGACTCTCAGAACATGACGAACGTGCATCACAGAATGAGTGAACCTATTTTAGGAGATTGGGGTGTGTGTGTACATTTTCACCCCTAAGGAGTTTTGCTAGATACAGCAGCCCAAACTCAGCTGACATTTAAAGACGTCCCTTGACACTCAGAACAAAGAGTCTTCTGGCACACACTTTCCTCAGAGCAAGGATTCAAAACTACACATAAAAGCCAAATGTATAAATTCCCAAATCTGAGCTTGGATGGTGGAAGGGAAAAATGGGGCACCTGAGCTGGCACCCCAGAGCCACAGTGGGTGCTGATTCTGCACACACTGTTGGGGCTCACTCTGCAGCCTGAAACACGGGGCTTGCGGGAGTTGAGTTGACAGTGGGCCAGTCTGCAAGGGCCTTGCCCCTCAAATGAATTTTATAGTTGGCCCTTTGATTCCGCTGCCTCCACTCTTCCTGGCAGCCATAAGCATATTGTTACTCTATTCAAAAAATAACTAAGTAAAATGTTACCAGCTTCCTATACACAGAATAAAATCAGTCTTTTGCTTCTAGTCTGTTAAATGAAACAGCATGTCCCCAGAAAACACAGAAATTGTCAGCGTCTGCAATATGTGTGTGTGTGTGTGTAAAATTCCAAAAGGTCAGAATAAAATACACAGCAGTTCCTTAAAACTAGGAATAGATACGAATATTTGCATGCATTCTGTACAGCGTGTGTCCATCGGAATGCACACTGGAGTCCCGATCTGTGGTGTCTTTTGGGACTTTATGAAACCTTCATGTTTCACAAGATATAGACATTACGCCCGTTGACAGGAAATAGACCTTTTTAATTGAGCTGATAGGTTGGAAGTGAAGATGCCCTTGGAATTTTACTGCAGAGTCGGTTGGCAGTGGCTATTGATAAGGGATCCATCACTCCTCGGCCTGGTGGCGAAGATCAGTGACTAATCAAGGGAGTTAGCCACCGCTCTCCCTTTGGGTATGGCAAAGGCGTTATCAGCAGGCCAAATTTAAACAAATTGTGCCAACTGGGTTCTGAATTAAAGAACGAGCGTCTCCCCGTGTCTAACGCAATGGTCAGGAAACTGTTTGGAAGCCACAGCCCATCCGGGCAGAAGGGAGTTCCCTGGCATAGCCAAGCCTGAGATTCACCGAAGTTCAGAGTTGCCTGGCTCCTCGAAAGCTGAGGTGGGGATCCGGCAAGCTGTGTTTTATTTCATTTTAATTAAATTTCAATTCACATCCTGTTTTGCAAGTCAGCAAGATGGGTCTTGTTTGCCAAGAGGGGGAAACGAGGCAGGAGGCGATATTCCCTTGTCCAGTGTGGATGAGGGGTCCGAGGCTGGCCCTTACCAGGCTGAGTTTTCCTGGAGACCGCAGGACTGTGTCTGCAGAGCCTGTCTGGTCCTCAGGATCGCAGCCGCACTATCTCCTCACTGAAGGGCCTATTTGTCTGCTTTAAGTGAAATCACTCAATTCTCAAAAGTCAGTGGAGGGCTGTGGAAGGGGGAGGGTTCGGATAGGCTACTCCAAATAAGTTCCATTAATCAAAAGACACAGTGTAATGTAACTAATATTTTACAATTAGGGAAGCCAAGATGCGACTAAAAGCCATCTATCTCTCTTATACCACATGATCATCGATTCATAATCGGAGACTGAGAGTTGCACAAAGATGCATTTACTGGGTAGGGGGAGTGGGGGGAGGGCTGGCCTGAGCCGAGATAATGAACGCGATGAGAGCGCCCGACGCTGAAGGCTGAGGAGAGATGACAGAGAGGCTCAATGCTGACGGATGACATGAAGACACTAGCAGATACCTGACAGCCCGCGGGAGCCTCTGCGCCTTCTCCCCGACATTATGATCCTCAATTATCCTGGAAAGGGACTAGAGGGGGGACGAGCAGCCTGGCTGAGCTCACAGCCACTCAGCGCTGGGCTCACTTGCCACGCTGCCAGGGGAGCAACCTTGCCTCCTGCGAATGCCACTCTGTGGGGCCATAGCTTCCTTTACCAACACTTTTGGGCGCACAGGGGGACAACGGGGATGCCTGGTGTTCCATCTGTTTTGTAATAAAATTCCCAACTCTTCAGAAGGACTCATTTTTTTTCTTTCGCTGCCACCTTCAGGGAAAAGGAAGAGTAGGTTCTTCCCAAAAAAAAAAAGAAAAACAAGAAAAAGTGAAGAGTGGGTTCCTGGGAGTTGTAGGGGAGGCTGGCCACTGTCAAGCCAGCCAGTTGGGGACGGCTCGCACTCCTGAAGTGGTCGTCTCAGAACTCCACCAGTGAGTGATGTGGGATGAGGCCCTGGAAACTAAAGTCAGAAGCTGAGGAAAGAGGAGTGCACCAGAGGGAAGTTCAGAGCTCCTCAGTGAGCCCACGGGTCACAGGACATGAATCATGGCAAAGGGGACAAACTTGCCCTGGCTTCTGCCTTGGCAAGTGCATGACCACCTGCTAGGGCCTTGCAGTCCCTCATAGGTTCCTATCTGGTTTCTCTGTAAAGATACAGCTGGCCTCGTGGAACAAGTCTTCAGAACAAAGGGAAGCGATGCTCCAGAGCCGTGGAAACTAGGCATCTTAGAAAGCGAGGTGAGGTGGTAAAGCAGGTAGCAAGGTGGATGGGGCTCCAGCCCTTGAAGGTCAAGAACCGTGTGTGGGAGGGGGGGTGGCAGCACCAGGGAGAGCGGCCAGAACCCTTTCCTGCCCTGCTTCAGGGATATTTCTTTCATGCACAATACCGCACACAGTGATATATTTATGTAATAAGAGCAAATCCACGTTGAAGCCAGAGATCTGGAGAAGCCATGATTTCGATGGCATTTGGAGTTTTTTCGTTTCTTTGGTTTTGGTTTTCAGCGATAACACGGCTAACAAAAGCACTGCCCACAGGGGCTACCTGGCTGCTTCACTGCCTGTCTCCCACCTCCCCACCTTTCCTGACCATCTCAGAGCGCATCCTGTGCCTGAATTGTAAAGAGTCAAGTTGGAGAGGGCCAGGCTTCCCTGGGAGACGCCAGGTTCTTGTGCGTGTGAGCGGATGCAGGCTCACCTGGGGACATACAATAACAAGAGAGCTCCCCGCTTGTGAGAGTCCCCAGGTGCCCCTGCCTCCTTGCCTTACAGCAACTCAGAAGAGGTTAACAGAGGACATGGGACACCACTTCTTGTTCCTTCTGAATCACTTCTCTCTGTCATTCTACCCCTAGGGGAGAGTGGTTGAAACCCGGTCTCAGAGCAGAGAACCCAGGGACTCACATGGAGTGTTTTTGCTCAATTCTGTGTAGCAACTTAATGAAGCTCCCCCAGCCCAAGTTTACCTAAACATGGCAAAAATAAGCAGCCTCTGGTACCCCAAGAGAGGTGCCGAGTCCAAGGTAAATAGATTTTCCTGGTTCGGGATAGCTGTAATTGAGACACCCACTTCCCATTTAACCCGCTGAATCATGCAGGGAAGCCCGTATGGCCACATTAGGCTTGGCTATCTCCCATACAAACATGACACAGTCGAATAATGTCTGCCTTTGGGGAGTGGTGAGGCCAGAGGTGCTAGTTAGGCCAGCATCAGGTCCCATCCGCTGCAGGTGCCTACCCGCCATCAGTCAGTCTCCATGATGTCACTATGTGTGGTAGCCCTTGATTTACATCAGAATCCTATAGGTAAAAACACAAACCAAGTCGGAAGCTGGACAAAATAAAACCTGAAAGCAAATAAAGCCAGCCTTCCAACACAAAGTTCCAGAAAAAGAGGCTCAGCATCGGGGTCTCGGCTCTTGTCACCACCATTTGGCCCCTAACCAGACATGAAATGAGATCCAGAAATTCTCACTCACGCGTTTGCCAGAACCTCTCGACATGGATCCACGAAACCCAACCCTTTGTCTCTAGAAGCAGTTCACGTATGGGGAGGCTGGTGTAGGAGTGGATCTGGGTGGCTTTGGTTTGCACACGCGGTTCTTCCATTTGTGGCTTGACCAAATTAAAGACCAGTAAAATATCTAGTGTTCCAAAGGAATCTGCGGAGTAAGCTAAGACCGGGGTACAGAGAGAAATGTATAAATTGCTACGGTACTCTTTTGAAGCAACGAGCAAGGTTGATGCCCCAGTTCTTCACTTATGTGAAGTATGACTTGTCTGCACCGCCCTGCTTGAGGAGAATTGTGGGTTCAGCGTGTCTTACAGAACCCCCCCATTAAGATAACAGATGGATTGGGATGAAATAGAGTAGAGGGACATCTAAGAGACCTGTTTATTCTTCGAGATTCTGAGAAGTCCACTCTGCAGCGATTGGGAACCCAAGCCATGGGCTCTATTGGCTGTTTCACCACAAACTCCCATGAAGGGGAAGAGATTTAGTTCCATCCTCTTTAGAAGGGGAGGGGTTTGGAGAGACCAATGAGCTTGCAAGTGTGGAGAGGCAGGTGGGAGAAGTCAGGAGGGAAAGGTAAAAAAATAACCATCAGATGCCCTGTGGCCTCAAACAAAGTGAGCTGGTAGTTCCCAAGAGTTAAACCAAAGAGGTTTAGAGAAGGCATACAAAACTTCCCAGCAATAATGTCACCAGCTCCAACACCACAGCACCCTGCAAACTCCAAACAAATTATTTGGAAGGATATTAAACCTGGAAAATCTTTTAAATCCCTCTTTAGAATCAAGCTTGCAGGAAGCTCATAGCCAAATCACATACAATTTGACCCAATTATTTTCCACCCTTTCATATCATCTGACATTAGGTTGAAACTATTGTTCAAATGCAAAAATGTGTTATCTTCCTTGCCAGCCTAGGCTGGGCAGAAAATTCAGAGACCAAGCCAGCAACCTTTTATCGTAGCCATAAAGGCGGTCTTTAGTGCCACCTAGAGGAGAGGTGGCTGCATGGCATGTGAGTCACTCGGAGGAAAATTAAATACAGCTGAATAATTGAATGAGGGCAAGTTGAATCAGGGGTCACCATCTGTTTGACTAGAATTGTTGGCACATTTCAGCTAAGCCTCGCGCGCCTCGTAAACATGCTTACAGTTATCATAGCTCGCATTGCCCTAAAATAAAAGAGAATTGGTCCTAAAATAAGCCCGAACTAATTATACATATACCATCTTGTCGTCATGGAGACCAGAGTGAAGGTCACCAGATTTTAACGGCTTTCAGGAAGGTGTTGGTGCCAAAAACAGACAGGTGATTCTTTCTGCCCCATGCAGAGACAGCATCTCTGGGGATGGATGGTGGATGGGTGGATGGATGGATGGATGGATGGATGGGTGGATGGATGGATGGGTGGATGGATGGCAATAGAGAAGAGGATGAATGAACTACCACCCATTCCTCCTTTCCTCTTTGGTCCCAAAGGGAGGCAGAGCTCAGGGGTGCTCAGGGAAGAAGTGACACCATGCATGCCTGCAGAACCTGGCAAGCCACATCAGGAGAGACAGTGAAGTGCATCTGCCAATGTTTCTTAAAGTTCTTCCAAATTGGTCTATTGTCCCTTGGGGACGGCAAGGGAGAAGACAACTTTCTGAAGGAAAGGGTGTAGCTTCTGTATTGGCTACCCCTGCCAGCTTTCTCAGAGAGCTGGTCACTTGCTAAGAATCTACATGTGGCTGGCTGTGACTGTGTATATCATGTGTGCCTCTGTACTCTGCTGCAGGCACAACCAACACACATTCGTGTGTTGGGAGAGAGAACTCAGATCTAGGTGCATACACTTCCCTGGTGGATCCGCTCCCCAAAGGGGAACCTCCTCCTGGCCTCCAGTCCTCTGCACACAGTGGGCTCTTGTTCAGAATATCTGGAGATATTCTGATATAGATAAATCCCAAGTTCACGTGTGTGTGTGTGTGTGTGTGTGTGTGTGTGTGTGTGTGTGTGTGTGTGATTGGGATTTGAGACTGGCAATTAAGATTTAAAGCTCTGGCTTGGTGGATTAGTTAGAAGGCGGTGGGATTTAGAGATGGAGAGATGGAACTCTCGCTTCCCCGGTCCTGCAGCCTCTCTCTCCCTGTTCTCTTTAGGATCCTGTGAGAACCTCTTTCCCCTCTTCTTGCAGCCTGTGCAGCTGAAACTATGCTTCTCCCTCTCTCTCCTGCACTGTCGAGCATGCACACAGCGCTTTCGGACGCCACAGTGGAGTGACCCCAACTTCAGTAAAGCCTCCTCCGGGATGCAATTAATGTCTGTTGTCGTCCACGTTGGCTGGGCTGACACCATCTCAGATTCCAGAGGTGCCATTGAGGTGCGGGGGGGGGGGGGTTGCTACCCAGAGACCATAGGCTGCAAACGGATGGATGGTGAGGACTGGAAGACTCCCCTGCCTTAGTAATTAGAAACCATCAAATAAGCTTGCATCTCACCAGTCTCCTGATTCTAAATGTGGTTGCAAACTAGCTCCCTGGAACCCAAGTTATGACAATGTGGAAGAAAAAAATCGAATAAACAACCCAACGCTAGTCTCTCTGGGGCACAGTGCCATGCTGAGGGCTGGGGGCGTCTCCAGGCTGATGGCCCCACAGAAGTAAAGCAGCCACAACAAGGAAGGATTTCCTGCTGCCCGAGCGCTGGGTGCACTATCTGTAGGGTGTTCTGCACACCTGCATCCTACCCTTCCCAACAAAGCCCTAGCCAATAAAGACCTTTCTGGAGCCCAGGGTGGTGATGATCCACTGCTATAATCTCGCGCTTGGGAGGCTGAGGCCGATGAGACCTCCTTCTGGAGAGCCTGGACTGCTGAGCGACACACCACCTACAAATAAGCAGTCTTCTCAGATTCCTTTGCCCAGGAAACTAGGTGGTGATTGCCCCGTCTATGCACACACATACAGACCAGCTCATTCTGGGTGGAGTGAGGCTTCTTTTGTGCTTGAAGCATTGGAATGGAAGTAGCACCCTGCCAGCTGTGCCATAACGGTTAAAGAAGGATGTGCTGAGGGCCAGTAGACTATGGACCATACCCCACCCCTCTCTAAGAGCAATGTCCTCACTCGGGCTGACCCTGGTCTCTGCCCACATCATCTACCCCAGACCTGTTCTGCCTCCTGCATGCCTCCTTCTGACCTAGGCCAGCTAGAGTACACAGTGCATGCAGGAACCGGAAGGCGTGTCCCACGTGACCCCGTGGTGAGATGCTGGCCTGGTTACTAACATGGAACAGGCTGGGCACCCAGAGTCCTGGGTCTGTCCAGAAGGACAGCAGCTACCTGGTTCCAGCCTCTGGCCTATCGCAGCCTCCCAGGACCAGACCAAGGCTTGTGACTTCTCTGAATTTTCCAGAGGAGCCAGAAGCACGGGTTTTTATGTGAACTCCCCTGAGTACTAAATGTTAAGTACCAATTCCAGGCTTTCAGAGGCTCCATGGGGGCCAAGACAATCAGGTCTGCAGACTGCTGGGAGCCAGCTGCATCTGCCTCTGACCTCCCTACCTGAACCCCTTCCCAATCCAGTCCTTCCCTGCTGCCTGGTCCTAAAGGGACAGCCTCTGAGCTCTGAATCCCCCCCCCACACACACACACAGTCACACGACCTTACCCACTTTGCTCTTCACTGGCTGTGGAAGCTCCAGGGTCCCCTGGGTGTCCTCCCCAGCATGCCTCACGTCTCTGCCTACATCTGCATTCCCCTCCCATCACCATCGGGGCTGCGGCTCAGTAATCCAACTACATGCCCCAGAATTGCTCTCTGTTCAGAGATTACAATGAGGTAGCAGTCAAAGGGAAGCCGTTGCTGATAATCCCACACACAGATGGATTACGTTTCAGAATTTAAAAAAAAAAAATCAGGCTGGCACCCAGCTAAAGGGCCCTTTATTGAGTGGGCGTCTATCCTGGTGGCGATGGGATTTAAGCCTCTGGCGGCCTTGGTACCTCTCTGCTGTGCCTGGAAGCACAAACAACCTGCTGCTGACACCTAGGGAAAGCATGTTCCACCACTCTGAGAGGAAGATGTCGGCTAGGAGGGGGGCGTGGCCTTCTACTGTCTCCAGGGATGTCCCACATCTGTAGCGTGGGTCCTCTGTACACCCAATGAAGGTCTAACTCTCGAATTGCTGGGAGGCTGAGAGGGACAAAACACGTGATCATGGGTCCAAGAGTGAGGAGTGGAATCCAGAACCCCGGAGGAAGTCCACAAGCATTGGCTGAGAGCTGGTAGCGATGGCATGTGCCCAACTTCTGAGCATTCCTGAGGCAGAAGCAGGAGGATGGTGGGGGCGATTAGCCTGGGCCACATCATGAGAACATGTCTCAAAGAAAGAAAACTAAACTGATAGCTAATGCTTGGCAGGCTGCCCCAGGTGTGGTTCCCCCTCTGGAGTCTCTGAAACTGAGCACGCACTGACTTCTGGGTCCTCTGGGCTCCCTCAACACTATCTGGCATTTCCCAATCGTGTGGCTGGAATGAGGTTTGCCTGGCAGAAGGAGAGGAGTCATGAACGGTGGGAAAATGTGGACATCTCGGTCCCCATGGCAGCAACATCTCCATGGTAGAGGGCAAATGGGAGCCAGAGTCCAGGGAGCCTTGACCCAACATAGATTCCCCTGGGGGATTCCCACTCTGTCTCCCATGACTCCAGGATGTCTCTATAGGCTACCCCTTACATTCCCAGGCCTCAATATAAAGTGCTTCATGCTGGAGGGAGCATCGAGGGAGGCCTAGACCACGGTCGGTTTGGTGATAGAGGGCAACCGGGGCAGGGACGGGCAGAGGGTCACTACTGCACCTGTGCCTACAGCCTGATGCCTGCAGCTCTTTTTCTAGGTCCCCCAGCCTTTGGAATTAGAAGACACGGAAGAGATGCACGTAGGTCCAAAGCACCTCAGTACCCCATTCAGGGTGCAGAGTCCATGACAAGCCCTGCTCACCCAGGGGACACTAAGAACTGTATGAGACCTTCTGGGTCCTTGCAGATACCACCCCTTCACTTTTAGTGGGTTCTGGATATTTCCTGACATCATATAGCTCTCTTTCTCTCCCTTCCTTCCTCCCTCCCTCTGTCCCTTTTTCTTTTGGTTGGGTTCCGTGGTAATCCTAGACACTAGACCTCTCAAATCCTAGGCAGTTTCACAACTGAGCTCTCTTCACTTCTTATTTTGAGACGGGGTCTTCTGGTATTACCCAGATTGTCCTTGACTTTCCTCCACAGTCCAGCCATGCCTCGAACACGAGATTCTGGCCTCAGCATTCTGAGGAGGTAGCTGGGCTTACGTGTGCGGCTCACCCTCCTTATGTCCTGTTCTTCCAAGGACTCTTCCAGATCTGATTTCCCACCTCAAGCCCTACTGAATGTTTGCTTTTGAAACAGCATCTTTCACCGAGCCAGCAAGCTCTTGACACTCCCTAGCACAGCCGGGGAGTGCTTCAGAGCTCTGCCTCTGTGTACCCTGGGAGGAAGTCTGGTGTTCTCAGATGACAGTGGGGTCTGTCTGCCTATGAGTTCCAGGCTCACAGGACAGTGAGCACTCATCCTCACTTGGGCAAACTCCCACCCAAGGTTCACCAGATACCCTGAACCAGAAGGTCAGGCAACACCTAGCATGCAAAACATGAGTCTACATTATGTGGCCATGTTTTTTAGGAGCCTACAAAAGGGTTGCTTGGTGCCATGACAACAAAACACAACAGGAGAATTGGCCATGCACATCTCCTTTGCTATGTGAAGTGTGCAGTGGGTGTTGCGGTATGATCCCGAAGCTTCCAAACCAGACAGGGCCCCGAGAGAAGGGGGACACATGCGGCTAGTTCCGTCTGCTTCTTGAAATGCCCAGCCTCTGGTGGTAGGTGGTGGATGACCTACCAGGGCAAACCTCACACAGTGAAAGGAGAGACTAACTACAAACCCATGCAGAAGGAAGAATGCCTGAGTGTGGTTGGACGTAGCCAGGGATGGAAGTGCCTGGCCCTTCTGATGCGGTGCATTCTGTGGGAGCATCAGGGATCACACACCACCCTTCAAAGGGCAACTGGATAGGGTCAATAGTAACTCTGTACACTAGTCACTTGCCAGTCAAGATCACGGTATTGTCAGGGTTGAAGGGGCCCTCTGAAAGACTTGTGCTTGGTCCCCAGCAGACAGCCATATGGAGAGATGAATGGCTCCAAAGAGTGCTACCATCATCTAAGGGTTAAGGGCCGGTACTAAATGGGCTCTCAGGAATGAGTCCTGGTTGGATGAATAGGGTAACTGGGAAGTGTGCCCTTGGAGGATGTATCTTGTTCTTGGCCCATTCCTCTCTCTCCAATCCCTAGTGAATGTCTTTCTCTACCACATGTTCCATGGAATTCTGTTTCAACATAGCCCAGAAACAGCAGACTATGCGACCATGAACAGAAGCCCCTCTGAAACCATGAGCCAACGTGTCTTAGTTAGGGTTACTATTGCTGTGACGAAACACGATGACCAAAACAACTTGGGAAGGAATGGGTTTATTTGGCTTACTCTTCCATATGCATCGTCATCAAAGGACAGGAACTTAAGCAGGGCAGGATTCTGCAGGCAGGAGCTGATGCAGAGGCCACGGGGAGTGCTGTTTACTGACTTGCACCCCATGACTTTCTCAGCCTGCTTTCTTTTTTTTCTTTTTTAATTTAAATAACTTTTTTTCATTATTTTACATACCAACCCCTGCTTCCTCTCCTCCTGTCTCCTCCCTTTTCCCATCTACCCCTTTTCCCATCCTCTCCTCCTCTGTCCCCATTCAGAAAGGGAAAGGCCTCTCATGGGCTTGCACAAAGCATGGTGCATCAAGTTAAGACAGGATTGGTCTCCTCCCCTTATGTTAAGGTGGGGTCAGGTAATCCAATATGGTTTACCAAAAGCCAGCTAAACACCAGGGACAGGTCCTGCTCTCACCGTTAAAGGCCCTACTAAGAGACCAAGCTACATGATTGCCACACACATGTAGAGAGCCTAGGTCAGTTCCATTCAATCTCCCTGGCTGATAGTCCAGTGCCCACGAGCTCCCGTGAGCTCAGGTCAGCTGTCTTCATGGGTTCCGCCAACACCAGCCTCATTCAGTTCCTCTTCCCGTTCCTCTGCAAGACTCTCCGATCCCAGAGCAGTGCTTCTCTGAGGATCTCTGCCTCTGCTTCCGTCAGTTACTAGATAGAGCATCTCTGATTAGGGTCGTCACCAATCTGTCTACAGTTGATGGCCAGTCCAGGCACCACTCCTCTTACTAGGAGTCATCTTGGGGGTTCCTGGAGGTTTCCGCAGCACCATCAGCCTGCTTTCTTATCGAACCCAGGACCACCAGCCCAGAGATGGCACTACCCACAATCAATCACTAATTAAGAAAATGCTCTACAGCCAGATCTTATAGAGGCATTTTCCCAATCGAAGTTCCCGCCTTGCAGATCACTGTGGCTTGTGTCAAGTCGACATAAAACTAGCCGGCACACAAAATACACCTTCTTCCTCTGTACCTGACACAGAAGTACAAAACAATAATACAGAACACAGTGACAAACAACACTCAAGCCAAAAGTCCACAGTCCTGTGCACAGCGCACATGGAGGTTGGTCCGTCAAATTTCACTCTTTCCCAAGTCCCACCAACTCCCACCTACAGCACACTGGCATTAGCCAATGCTTCCTTTATTTCGGATTTGTCAATCACCCTTACAGGACCATATCAAGAAGCCTCGGAACTTTAATCAGTTGTCAAAACAGCACCAGGTTGTTTCATCCCACAGGTAAACCCCACGGCTTGCAAACTGTCCACCTTTGTAAGCCTCACTCTGTAGACCAGGCTGGCCTCAAACTCACAGAGACCTGCCTGCCTCTGCCTCCCCAGCACTGGAGTTAGAGGAGTGTGCCACCATGCCCTGCTCTCTACAAAGAAATGTTGAGGTGGTAACTCCCATTTTAGTCCCCGTTAAAAGGGAGTCCCTGCAAGAAATTTCTCCAGAATATACTTTTTAAAATCAAACCAAAACCGTTTTCATAAGATGTGTACGGAGAAAAGACAAGTTTAATTCTCAGAGGTTCCATTATTGAAGCAAAAATTAATATTTGTACAGTTTCAAAATTGGAATAAAATTGCAAGGATGCAAACGCCATCCTATATCATAATCTATAAACCAGTCACAGATGCCAAATCAACTGTAAAAATGATTTAAAATCCACATGAATAATTTTATTAAGCTGATTTGAAATCATGCTCTATGCTACCTTCGTTTATTAACTGGGTCTCCAACAACAAAGGGGTTATAATGGATTTTTGCAAATAGAGACATGTTCCCAAGTCATGCGGTCCAGAGAGGGGCTCCCTCTCTTTAGATGTGTGACTTACGGAGTGAAAGCCACCTTAGCCACACAGCAAGCTGTGTCCCGAGGGCCACGGCGGGGCAGGGTGCAGGGCACCAGAAAGCGGTAACCTGTGTATGGCCTGGGCTGTGGTTTGGATCTGAAATGTCTCCTGAAGAGCTATTTTTAAGCTTTGATCCCTGGCTGGAGGTTCTGTTTGAAGGGTGTAGAACAAGTGAGACCCAAATGGACAAAGTGGCCCCTGGCTCTGACCTGTTGTCTCTGTATCCTTCCTGCTGTGATATGAGAAGCCCCAGACTCACTGTCAGCACAACCCAGGCATGCCTTTTTCACCAGGAAATGATGCTTCAGAAACCCTGAGCCAAATTAAGCCTTCCTCTCCCAAGATAACTTTCAGGGGAAAGAATGAGAAAAGCAACAATATAAATCTGGAATAGACCACATTCAAAGAGTCTTGGCATTTAGAAGCTCCTCTAAATGTGTGGAGTTTGGCAGTGAATGCTGATGTGCCTATGGCCAGCCTTGCTGGAAATGGCCTGTGCCTTCCTGAGTGCACGGAGCTCTTTAATCATCTAAACCAGCGCCCTAGGGACTATTTGCTGGAATCCTCCCTAGTCCCTGCCTTCCTGATTTAAGATTGATCCAGGTCAGTGGGTGGCTAGTTGTGGGGTTCACACTCTGCTGAAGAGTCAAGGAGATGGGGAACCTGTGTGAAGATGGCGTTTTTGGGTAACTGGTCTACCACGCTTAGCTCTGCTGGATGGCGCAATAAAGCTTCCTACTCACCCAAGCAAATTGTCCTTTTCCAGAAGTAAATAACTGGTCTGGGGTTCATAACAGGTGCTCCTTGGATGATCTTACTATTTTTTTTAATATAGTGTGGATGAAACCAGGGCCTCATATCTGCTAGGAAAGCACTGTAGAGCTAAGCACTGATCCCAGCCCCGCACTGGCGGATTCTAGGCAGGGTCTCTACCACTGAGCCACGTCCCAGCCCCTCACTGGAGTATTCTAGGCAGAGGCTCTACCACTGAGCCATACCCCAGCCCCTCACTGGAGTATTCTAGGCAGGGTCTCTACCACTGAGCCACACCCCAGCCCCTCACTGGGGGATTCTAGGCAGGGTCTCTACCACTGAGTCACAACCCCAGCCCCTCACTGGGGGATTCTAGGCAGGGTCTCTACCACTGAGTCACACCCCAGCCCCTCACTGGGGGATTCTAGGCAGGGGCTCTACCCCTGAGCCACGCCCCAGCCCCTCACTGGTGGTGCACACTTTACTAACTTCCTTTTCTTCTCCTTGGGTCCCTGTTCTGTTGGGCATCACAAATAGCTGTAGGGGGAAAAAAGCAGCTTAGAGTAACATCATCTTACATCATCACAGAGAGAAGTCAGGAAGTCAAGGCAGGAGCTGGCACAGAGGGCCATGGAGGAACGCTGCGTATATGGTTTGCTGATACAACTGCCTGCCCATGAATGGTACCACCCACAGTGTGTTGGGCCCTCCAACATACATCAATTTAAAAAAAAAAAAAAGTGCTGCACAAGCCAGGCTGGATGGGGCATTTCCTCAAACGAGGTTTCTACTTCCCAGGTGACTTTAGTTTGTATCAAATTGCAAAAACCAAACCAAACAAAAACAAACCCTCGCTAGCACACACGGAGAGTGAAGGGCAGGCAGACTTGACAGAGAGATCCTCCCCTGCTCCTGTAGCATCTGGGCTTGTGGGACAGCAGCACCCAGAGACAGCACGAGCCCCACCTGTCCTCCGGAAGATACAAAGCGCCTTCCACTTCACGTGGGCCCGCCCCCGCCTCCACGCCGACTCCCCCGGATAAATAACTTAGAGCTCCTCTTTCGGAGATGCTGCCTGACCCTTCACATCCTTTCCCCCAAAAGTTAATTTGTGTGATGAATGGAACCTGCTCGGACCCATCAATCTGGCTTTCTGCAGGATTCAACGGGGCACTATTGACAGCTGATGGAATCCAAGTGCAGGGATGGGGAGAGTTTGCACATCTGTCCGTCTGAATGTGGAATGCGTATTGATTAAAATATGATGCCCTCCAGAATCCTACATAAATCTGAACTCTATTAGATTAACAGGGGTGTTCCATTAACATAAAATGACAACGTAGGAGAAAAGGCCGCACGTCGGTCACTCGTAATATTTTAGCCATAAACACGGACGATCTGCAATCAGGATTCCAGTTTGCATATGTGTGGGGTGGGACCAGATGGCTGAGCACTTCAGGGCAGGCCTCAGCTGCTGGCTTCCACCAGGCGAGAGGGGAGTGGTCGTTCTGGTTAGTTGGCTGGTTGGTTCTGTATTCCCTTCATGCTAGAAGGTTATTTTGACCATGCCAGGAGTCAGGGCAAAGGCGCTCACAGTACAGGGGTCACACGGGTCATTTGTCAATAACGGGACAGGAGTCCGGGCTTTGAGTGGAAAATCGGACTCGGCAGAAAGAAGCAAAAAGAAACTTGGAGCAAAGTCCGGAACCCGGAGTGGAAGACCTAAAGTAGGGCCCCTCCCAGTCTGCACCGCCCCTATGAACCATTCGTTCCCACGTGTACCCCGGTCCCGGGGTTCGGCTAAGGGTGATCTCCAAGCAGGGGCTCACTGAATAAAACAGGTCAAGGGGCCAATGGTCCTGAGACTCCTCCCATCTCAGTCTCAGAGAGACCCCGCCCCCTCCACTGCGGTTTGCTTCAGGAGCTCCTCAGATGGTTCCCAACAGATTTGTCTGAGACTCCATCCCTGCCCCTCACTTCCCTGAGGTCACAGAGATAGCTGGGTCAGGTTTTACTCCCGAGTGTGTTTTATAGACCAGGGAGCTTCTCCTCAGCCTTCCGCATCTGTACGGCGAGATTCTCCGGACACTGATCTGTGGGAAGAACGGCACTATTGGTGAGGAGCAATTTGAGGTCTTGTTTCTTGTAGATGTGACCCTGTTTCCTGAACGGAAACTTAAACGCTCTATTCCGGAGAAACAGTGCCAGGCATCCAATGGGCCGGACGGATACTTCCAACTCCTTTAGCATCTATGCATGTATTCACCAGTCACTATGGCAACCCTAGGAGCCCTTATATACATATTAACGGCAGGGTAGCAACTTGGGACACAACTGCCCCAAGGACTGGGACTTAAATCTTTTAAGTCATCTTTTAAGTCATCGTCTCAGGCACGTCCCCTCCAAATATGACAGGAAAATTTAATAGACGGGAAAGGGGTTTGTGGCATGCTTGTGACTAGTTCTGACCTGCAGGACTTTCTGTGTAGACTGAGCAATGGAACTGAACTAAGTTTGACTAAAATGTTCATTTCAGTGTATTGTGGCTGGAACATGACCTCTTGCCCATAAGCTTGTGATCTGAATGTTTTCATGGAGGCACTGTTTGGGGGACGGGCTATAAACCTAGGGAACGTGGGGCCTCGGTGGGGGGAAGAAGCCCCAGGAGAACATACAGCCCCCTGGTGGCTTCCCGTGCAGCCTGGATATGAAGGGAGAACTTTTCAGACAACCCTTCCTTGATGAGATGGTTTCTGGAAGACACGCCCCCCCAGCTCTGAAGAAAGTAACAGTATTGGTTACTTTTCTTTCCCTGTGATAAAACACCATGACCAGAAGCAACTAGAAGGAAGAGTCTATTTGTGCTCAGGGGTCCAGAGGGATAGGGTCCCTAACGGCAGGGGGCATGTACTGTGGCTGGAGTCACCCACAAGCTGGGAGTTCACGTCTACAAAGGCAAGGGCAAGAGGTTTTTAAATCTCAAAGCCCCACCCCAGAGGCATACTTCCTCCAGGAAGGCCACGCCTCCTAAACCTCACCAAGCAGCAACTGGAGACCAAGTGAAGAAATGGCTAAGCTTATGCGGGTCGTCTGTCAACTACGCTGCTACTACAATGACGAACGCAGAAGATGAACAATAGACAATAGGGGGGGTGACAGTCTGTGTGGCCCCAGTGAGGGAGCGTGCTGAAGAGTCCTAGAAAGGTCCCCCAGCAGTGAACTTTCCGGCAGACTATGGACTGGGTGGTTCTCCATGCTGGGAACCCTCGAGGTTTCTTCCAGATTAACCTGGCCATGAATACAGCAGACACTCCGTAAATGAGTAAGTGAACCAAACGGTTAAACTGAGGTCTCCCTTACTTGAGTCTTTCCAAGAGTAAGCACACTTGGCTCTGAGATCATTTTCTCAAGACCCCTGTGGTGGTAAAGCTGGACAGGTGTGGTTTGCTCAGCTACCTTCTTCGAGCCTCTTGTTCACAGAGCCATATCTTTCAGAGCAAAGCCTGATCTTTCTGTGGGTATTGGGTGCCCTCTTGTGGCCACGTCGGGATTCGCAGTTCTTTGCTCCCAGCCCTGAGAAAGGGGCAGGGATTCTTCTTAGCTGAAGACTTGTCTGGGTCTGTGGGGCTACCTTTTGAAGAGCCTACCCACTCTTCCTTCTCTTAGGCTAGACTTAGAAGGCTGGGAACCCAAGGAAGTTGGCTGCAGATAGACAGCTGCCTGGAGGGAGCATCTTGGGAGGAGTTCGGATGCCAGTCTCCACGGGGCCCTTGGCACACATCTGTACAGTACAGCCCGCCAGATGTCTGCTGGTGCCAGGGGCAAGAGAGCTACAGAAATGAGGAGACCTGACTAGGTACCAGCGAGATGCCAAGCTAACTTTTACACCTCCTCACTGAGAGACAGCTGAGGCCCTGACCCCCTGAGGGAGATCTAGCTGGACCGCGAGAAGGTTCTGGTGGACCTCCGTGAGAAGAAGCAGGCAAAAGACACTTTTCGATTGATGCCACGGGTGGGGGGCCCCACATGAAGCCACTGTGCCTAAGCTATCCCAGAAGCCAGATCCTAGCCTCTCTTGTAATGAGATAAAGATCCCTGAGCCCCTTGCTGAGAGCTGGCAGAGGGTGAATGAGCTGGAGAAGATGCCGTGTGGGTCCTCGTAGTTTCCCACAGTAAAGGGCAACAGAGGTTCCCCAGCCATCAGGATAGCCAGGAAATGGGTGTGGTCCTCACACATTCTTTCTAGGCTCTCGGTGAGACATAGGTAGTCAGGACACTTGACCCCACTGTGTTACATCAGGGAGCTACACCCCACTGAAGTATATCAGGGCGCCAGCCATCCACCACGTTATATCAGGGTGCCAGCCACACCCTCACTGCGTTATATCGGGGCACCAGCCAGACCTCACTGTATTATACGGGGCACCAGTCAGACCCTACTGTGTTATGTCAGGGCGCCAGACCCCACCGCATTATATCAGGGCGCCAGCAGACCCCACTGCAATATGTCAGGGCGCCAGACCCTACTACATGTCTGTAACCCTGAAGCACCCCCCTACCCTGTACCAGGAATCATTTTCGCTCTTTGAGAACTACAATGCACCCCATCTGAACCCCAAATGAAAACCCTAGTGCTGAGTCCAGGAGGGGACTCCACACATCCATACTCCTTGAGGTGTACCACCTTGCGGGGAGAAGGCTGTAGACTCAGATTGAATGAGGAACACAGAAGCCATCCCCATAAGATAAAATATAGACCCCCACACAGAGAGAAAGAAAGAAGGGGCAAGGCCAGATACGCACACACACACACACACACACACACACACACACACACAAAACCTAAAACAGTAGAACCCATCCTAACTTTGACAGTGTGTTTCCTGGAAAGAAACACGACCAGCTTCATTATTGCAAACTAAGAAGAAACAATTACTTTTTTTTTTCTAATATCACACTTAACATCTGGAAAGAGAACCAGTATCTGAGGGGCAACAGTTAACCTTTCTGGAAAGTACCACAGCCCTTTAGTAGGTAGGCTATGCAATGTGGCTAGAAATGACGGTGCCCTAAGAAGCGGTTTCAAGCCTGTCTGTGCGGCTCACCAGCCACGCAGCTTCTGATAGGTGTCTTAGACCCTCCAAGGCCATGGAATGGAGCTAGTGATGCCATACCCAACCAGCTTTAAGTTCAAACTGCAGTTCTGGGCACACTGCCCCTTGCTGGGCCACACTTCGAATCAGCTGTTACAGACTGTTAGAGTGAATAGGTGACCACACCCATATCCACCACGACTTTAGATAGATAGGGCTTGGGCAGCAAGCACTCTGTCACCGTGTTCCCCTCCCGCTCCCGCTCCCCTGTGACAGTTCTTGGAGAGGACAGTACACCCTGGGGGACACAGCTGGAAATGTAGGAGTCAGGCTTTCTTCCAGCCAGGGCTCCTTCTGTAACCTGCACCTCTGTGTCAAGTCACAGGCCTGAGCACAAGTTCCCCAACTGGGCAGCCCGTGTGTGTCTCTGTGGACTGCAAGGAGGAGGAAGCGCCCGGTACTGAGAGGCCTGGGACCCGCCAGTAAGCAGCTGATTCTCTGGTGTTGGAAGAAGCTAACAAGGCGAGCTCGAACAGCTCATGTTCCCGGAGAGGAGAACAGCAGACATGCACTGGTGTGGCGCTCAGGGGCTGGGTGCTGTATTGCATAGATCGGATGACAGCACTTGGCTCCTCCCACTATGGTTCAGCCGGCTCCGGTCCCAGGCCTCCCGATGTGTTCTGTAAAATATCGCAGATTGTTAACTGTGGGGATCTTCCCTACAAAATTAAAGATGGGACTCAGCCTCACCTCTGAGACAGAAGTTGCTAGAACATGATGTCCCCAGCTTCCTTCTCACCTTACTTGTGGGGTTTTAGGGACCCAAGGCTGTTGTTGGAACATTCTAGGGTTCAAAAGGCCTCTTGGTGGGTCTCAGCCTTCCTGATGCTACGATCTTTTACTACATACAGTTCCTTCCTCATGCTGTGGTGACCCCACCAACAAAAAAATTATTGCAACTTCATAACTATAATTTTGCTACTGCTATGAATCATAATGTAAATATCTGCATTTCCCGGTTGACTTTGGGGGTCGTGACCCTCAGGTTTAGAACCCCTGGCTTAGAGCTCCTAGTGAGCAGAGCCAGCTGAATTTTATCCTGGGGCGGAAGGGGTGGGTGGGAGGATGTGGCTCTCACTGCTGTGCAGATGCCGCCATCTACTGATGGAATTACATAAGTACAGCCGGCCCTGCCGGCATCCCCGGATATAAAGCGGGAAAGGAGGGTAGGAAAGGATTTGTACCACCCAGTTGAGCATGAACCCTGAGTCACCAGGTCAAAGGTGAGAGAAAGCCAAGGAGGATGCTGAGGGCGGGGAAAGCAGGCTCATGGCTGCAGCCAGGAGGGTCGGTCTCCTGGGAGAGCAGAGTGGGCCAAGAGCACATGGGTATAAATGCACACCTGAGGCGTGTCTGCAGACACGCACCATATGCTATATGATGCCTCCTGTCCCTCAGCTTCTTGACCTTAGGAGGATATGCTTGCCACCCACCCACGGGCGGGGGGGAGGGGCGCTTCTCGGACTAATAGGTCCCAAAGTCCTCATTGCTGTTGGGGATTACATAGAGCTTCTTGGGGGAGCTTTGTGCCGGGGAAGAAACCCCGACATGGGTTTTGGGGCCTGGTGCGAGGGAAGGTTTCTCCAGATCACAATGAAACATTGGTCTTAGTATCGTCCCTTCCCAAGGACAAGCCATACAGGCTGGACCTGGCAACGTTTGCTCGGACACTGCCCCATAGACACCGGCAAGCCGGTGCTGACTTTGCCGAGCTCCACACCAGGCAAGCCTCCCTCGGCCCCCCAGCGCCATATGTCTATGCTGAGCTGAACTGCCTATGTGGGTCCTGTCCTGACAGGGACTGAGGGGTGTGGCCATCCCCAAAACAGCTCTAGAGGAAACACAGTTCCCAAAAGGCTTCTGAAGATTTTCTCATCAGATAATGGTTGTTGCTTTCAAACATTGCCCTACCTGGGCAAAAGGAGGGGCTTGTCATCACTTTGGGGTCTTTTTGCTATCTTTTTGAAAATGCATGCTAATTGTCTAAAATATTGTGTAACATGAGGGCCTGCTTGTTGGGGTTTCTGTCCTGCCCGGTTCCCACAGCCATTTAGCCCCAAAGAAAATCACACAGAGGTCTCCATAAGATATAAACTGATTGGCCCATTAGCTCAGGCTTCTTATTGGCTCTTATCACTTATATTAACCCATTATTCTTATTGATATTAGCCACATGGTTCAGTACCTTTTTCAGCAGGACAGGTCACATCCTGCTTCTTCAGTGGTCTGGGAAGGACGGGAAAAAGAGCTTCCTTCTTCCCAGAAAATTGGAGTTCATTGTGACATTTCCATAAATGTGTGTAATGTCCTCCACGATATTTACCCCTTGGTAACTCTACGCCGTCTACCGCCTCCTTCTGACCAATCACCGCGCTTTGCTATTTTCCTCTTCCGTTTGTTCCAGATTCTACATGGACAGAGCCATGAGTATTTAGCTTTCTGGATCTGGCTGATTTCCCTGAACATGATAACCTCTGAGTTCACCCACTTTCTTCCTGCAGGGAACACTGTCTCATGCTCTTTTACGACTGACAAATGTTCCCCACACTGTGTGTGTTTCTCTGGTCACTTGCCGATGGGCATCTAGGCTGTACCTTGGCTACAGTGAACGTAAGTGTGCAGGTCTCTCTGTCAGATGCCCACTGGGATTTCTCTGGGATCTGTACTTGGATTCAAACCCACAGGACTTCCTATTGGTTGCCTGACTTTACTCTCAAAACTCCGAGGAGGAGCTCTGACTTTACTCTCAAAACTCCGAGGAGGAGCTATCGTGCCCTGTTTGCAGGTAGATAAAGAGAGGCCTGGGGTGCTGGTGTGCATAGCAGACAGACCAAGGGTCTGAGCTAGCAGCTGCATCTCAGCCCTCTGCCTCCCAGTAGGGAGGCATCCAGAGTACACAAGGGATCAGAGATCTTTCTAGAAGAAAGGTTTCTTTGATAGCAGCTGCACTGACTCCATGGGGGAGCAGACTCTGTTTAAAGGCCAGGACTTCACTCTCCCCTCCTACCCTCACAGGGTCTTACCGCTCCTCTCCAATTAAAAACAAAAGAACAAAAATCACTGTGCGGGCCAGTTACTGTACGCCGGAACTTCAGGGACGTATACTCCACTCCAAGGCAGCCGCCCGCATGGGCACACATTTGTTTCCTCCACTCTGGAATGAAGATCTGAGTCCAGAGAAGTTTTCAAACTAACCTGAAGTCACACAGGCAAGAAGAATGGGTCCCAGTTTGGAGTCTGCTCCCCAGGGAAACTGTGAAGGGCACCAGCTCCATCCACCCCTCCCTGGAGATGCAGCCGTGATTAAAATGCCAAGACTCTCCAATCAGAATCCAGAAGCCCACCAAGGAGGTCAGGTCATTAGTGTTTATACAAGCACCAAGGAAGAATTAAGCAGAAGGGAGGAAGGAGGGAGAGAGAGAGAGAGAGAGAGAGAGAGAGAGAGAGAGAGAGAGAGAGAGAGAGAGAGAGAGAGAGAGAGAGAGAGAGAGGGAGGGAGGGAGGGAGCAACTCAGCATGCCTTCCTCCAGACAGCTCTTTGAAACCTTCCTAAAATGAAATTAAAAGTTGGCCCTACGTGATTTATTTTTCCAATCTGTGAATCTAAACAAATGATCCGGCTTCTAGGTACATCTATCACAAGGTCGCTTCCACAGCTGTGGGGGAAAATGCTATTAATGCTTTCAAGTCACTCTCAACACAGATTAAAGAAACCGGGAGTGGGGGTGGGGACTAGGGGTGGAGGGATTGGCAGCCAGAGGCAGCCATATGCCTGCTTGACCTAGGACATAAACCTGTTGTACTTCCCAGAAGGGGCCAGGGCACCACTTCCCAGTAACTCGCCTTTCATATGGAAATCTCCCTTCAGTGCGGAGATCTGTCTTTAAGAGGGCAGTCCTAAAACCCGGGCTATTTTCATTCCCCCCCCCATCGTGGACATATAGATTTTTATAGTGTCTGCGAGCACGCATTAATGTTGATACCGCCGTGGCCCTTTGTGTTCTGTTAATGTCACAATCTGCTCTGAAGCCTCGCCAAGTTTCTTAACTGTCATGTTAATTCCGAGACCTCGTCTGCACTCTTTGACATTTCAGGACAGAACAAGGCAGTAAAAATAGATTAGAAACAGCTTAGAAGTATTAGAAAAATCTAGAACTTTGCAGATGGTGGAATTAGGCCTGCTGCATGGAAAGCTAGCAAGTCTGAACACAATAATATTAGGAGAGCTATTCATCTCTAAAGCAAATATTTAGAAGGGGCCACATCACCCTGGCTGGGGCGTGCACGGGAGGGGTTACAAACTGCAGCCGCTAAGCCCCTTTAAGTAATTTACAGGGTGGACGGACACCACCCTGAAAGTTTTGGGTTTCAAAGGATTTTTTTTCCCCTCTAGCACATAAATAAAGAAATAAAGAGCAAGAGGTGGATTCTATTCAGAGTCTGTTCAAAGATCACATGAAGTATTTGGGGGTTGTCTGACTGGATTTCCCCAAGTGAAGGCATTACTGTACTCAGATATTAAATGACACCACCTTACGCTAAGAAATTTGCACGAGGGGACTGGGAATCGGATCCTGCTTTCTGAAACTTACTGTGGAGGAGCGAGCGGTCTCAAATGTGCACTGTTCATTTCCAAGAGAGAGAACGGGTTGGCGGCAGAATAAGACAGAGTTAGGGTTAAATGTGTCTTTCTCCCTCCCCCACCACCACCAGAGGGAAACTATTTCTTAAATTTAGAAAGAAAGAAAGAAAGAAAGAAAGAAAGAAAGAAAGAAAGAAAGAAAGAAAGAAAGAAAGAAAGAAAGAAATGAAAGAAGGGCCAGCCCTCCCAGTCCTCCCCTCTTGAAGGACTTATTCCCCTCTCCCGGGTGGAGCTGATTGAATAGCCCCGGCCTTGCCAAGCCCCACCCTCGGCTCTCTTCTATGTTCTTCTCTCATTATCTGTCCAGTCATTTTCCCACAGCCCCGACGGGCAGTCAGGGCGGCTTAAACACAGCACAGTATTAATATGGGGAAATGGTCTCCTGTTCTCTCTTGATCCCCTAAGACGCTATGCTGAAATGATAATTGATACACTCTTCATTGAAAAAAAAATCAGAGAAAACTACTTTTCCATCATCACAAGGCATTATCTTAGTCCCTGTATTCAGAAGGAAAAGATACATTAAAAAAAAAAAAAGTATCCCCCCCCCCCATCTGCGGTAGACTACAGCCCGCAATTCTTTTCGGCTGACATAATCCAGATTGATTCGTTCAGCAGATAAAATTCAGGCCACTTCTGCCCTTTATGGGAGCAACATAATACCAGTCTTTATTCAGTAACAATGTAGCATAATGGGATCGGAATGTGCAAAATGAGTGTTCTTAAATTACCGCGCCTCACAAGGACCCAACACAAGCTGGGGCTTAATGTAAAAAATCATTAGGCGCAGATTTACCCAAATGCGCCTGCGTGAAGGAGGTCAGCCTGGGGATGGCATTCTCGGGAGGGAACCTCTTTACTGGTATCTTGATTGTGAATATTTTGGGGGCTAGAGCAGACCATCTGGGTACCCACAGATCAACATCTCAGAGAGCCACCATGAGAGAGAGAGAGAGACAGAGAGAGGGGAGGGGGATTTGGAGGTCAGGAGGGACCCTGCAAAAACAAGCCCTTTTCCGTGGCAGTCAGATGCATCAAATGAGTTTGGTTCTGAGTTGTTGAACGGTGCTAATTTCGTGATCTTCAGGGGTAAGAGAGTAAAACATATAGATGACTGAGAAAATGGGGGAAACACAAAGAATGAAGGAGTATTTCCCCCCGGGTTTCCGCCTTTAAATTTACCCCATCTTTTTCTATTTTTTCCTAGACATAACTATATCATTTATATTCTGTGAAATTTATGTTTCGGGTCCAGTTTTTCACTGACTGTTATTGAGACTGCCAATGTTTCTTTCTCTGTACCATTAATTACTCCCCTGTAATATAATTTTATGACTACATGGTGCTCTTTCCTGGAGAGGCGTCTAATTCAACTTGATTCCCGTTCTTGGACACAGGGTTATTTTTTAAGTGCCCCCATTATCAAGGATGTGTCAATCAATATCCCGACGCAAAGATCTTCCCCCGTGGATCAGGTCATTTTCTTTGGCTAACTTCCTGAAAGGGGAATTGGCAAATGGACAGTCAGGCACAGTTTAGATCTAATGGATAAATACTTCTTCTTTGGTTTCCAGAAATCTTGCAGGCACGCATGGCACAGTGCACGACTCCATATAGACTCGAATGGCAAACCACAGATTTCATTTGACATTTCTGTATTCTTTTCTATCTTTTTGAGAATTGTGGTTTATGTGTGTGCTCGTGTCTGTCTGTATGTATGTGCACACATATGCAAGTGCCAGTGGAGACCAGAAGAGGATGTGGAGTCCTCTGGAGCAAGAGTTACAAGTGTTTGTGAGCCCCCTAACGGAGGTGCTGGTAACCAAACTCAGGTCATCTAGAAGAGCAATGAGCGTGCTTGACCACTGAGCCATCTCTCCGGACTCCCCCAGCTCTCTCCCACTACATAGCCTGAGCTGGTCTCAAACTATCCACCTTTGTCTCTAAAGTGATTTCTCACACACAGTTCTGAGCTTCTGACCTGTCCCCACAGACATATGGTGACCATGACTCCATTCTGCACACTTGACCACAAAGTCTACCATAGAAAGAAAAATTGCATTAGGACAGGCAGTCACCGTTAGAGCATGACAAACCTAGAGTCACCTAAGACAAACCTCAAGAAGTAACACAGGACCAAATGGAGGAGAACGGATCTTCTGGGGGCCAAAATGATTGTGTTTTTCGACTCTCAAGCCTGCGCCTCATGCAATTTAATTTTTGAATCTGGGAGCACGGCTGCTCCCTTATCTTGTTTAAATAGAAGAACTCCGAAATTCGAATCACTGAAATATTGGGGGGGAATGTGAGATGAGGCGGTTATTCTTTGGAACACTGGGCTCATGTCTGGAGTGTGGCCTGGATCAAGGCCAGTGTTTGCACTAGATGAAGCCGACTGCGTGAGTGTGTGTGTGTGTGTGTGTGTGTGTGTGTGTGTGTGTGTGTGTATGCGCAGGGCTGCCGCTTGCACAGACGAGGCAGAGACTCTGCCGTGTGTGCCGACACTCGTGCACAGAGAGGCATTTATCTGCGGAATGAGCATCGCCCTTGTGGACTCGTCACAGAGATTGCACATCATCTGAAATATTTGCATGAGATTACTGGCCCCTGCTGTCAATCACGGAGGCACAAATCCAATAACCAGGCCATATGGCCTTGAAACTTGCAATCGATAGGAGCCTTTTAAAGCTGAAGCTTCAAAAAGTTGTATCAAATATATATTCAATGAGAAGAAGGTTAATTGAATAATTGATTAGCCAGTAACAATTAAGTGCTCCTCAGATATCTTTGGGAAACTATGAAATATAATACTGATAGATATTTATTAGTTTATCAGCTAGTCCTGAATTATGTATTTATTTTGAGACCTTGTATCAATTTCTTTCCTTTATATGACTGGTTATATATTTTAGCATACAAGTCCGCGGGTGAAACAGAAGACTTCATCCCATTGTCAGGAAGATGGCAGGCTGAAGAACCTGTGCACAGGCGCACACTTTCTGCGGGGACTCTTAGGTAAAGTGGTCTAAGAACACCTCCCATAAGAGTGTGAGATCCCATGTGCAGGGGCCTCTGAGAAGAAAGGACGGGTACTGGGATGTCAGGGCACCTACCCGCTTGCTTGTCCACGCAATAGCGCCGACAGCCAACAGGATGGTGGGAGTCCGTGGACAGTATGTTCCCTCGCAATCCTGTCATGGGAAGACCCGGTGTGCTTCCCCAGAAGAAAGCCTCCCAACACCCCCCAAGATTTAGTATTGTCTCCGTGTGCCTTAGAAGAAAACGCAAAAGGAATTTACTTTCTTTTGTGAGAAAATGGTCTGGTCATGCCATGCTGGGGTCTGTGCTCAGAAGGGCAACCTCAGGGGGTCCACTCGAAGAGGATGCATTCTTTGTAGAGAGTGCTGCCTTTTTTCTTTAAGGTAGCTCCCAACTCAGAAGATTGGACGATCGTTCCTTCCAGGGTTTCTCTGTGTTGCTTTGGTGCCTGTCCCGGAACTAGCTCTTGTAGACCAGGCTGGCCTCGAACTCCCAGAGATCCGCCTGCCTCTGCCTCCCGAGTGCTGGGATTAAAGGCATGCGCCACCACCGCCCGGCTTCCTTCCATTAATATTGAGAGTGGCCTTCGAGAAGAGTCCCAGAGTAGGGCACCTGGACATTCTTGTCCATCACCTGGCAGCTCCATAGCCCCACCCTCTTCCCAAGCCCTCTGTACTCCGAGACATGAGGGCGGACAGAACACACATACTGACCAGACTGCAGGGTGACCGGCACAGGCCCTCTTTGCCAGGTTTCCTCCTGTGACTGCAGTTTGCCCAATACTTTCTGGTGCTGCTTTGGTTTGAGCTTGTATGACTTGGGGATAGGAAGGGCTTTCTTCTAGCTCAGGCTGACCTCGAACTCATGATCCTCTTGCCTCAGTCTCCAGGTGCTGGGATGGCAGGTGTGGACCACCACATAATGCTAAAATATTGGCTTTTAAGTCAAATCCTTCCTTTTTGGAGGCCCAGGCCGACTCTGGCCTCTCAAGCTTCCCCCTTCTTCTTGCTCTATTTTGACATCATCTTTCTGACATCATCATCTTTGGTCCCTCTCTTCTTGTCTTTTATTTTGAAGTCATTTTTCCGTGCCTCAGAGAGCAATGCAATGCCATGTCGATTTCTCCAAACAGATTCACTGCAGCCAGAGGAGGACTGAGTTCGCCTGACCATCCTCCGCCCTTTGCCACGCTGGTGTAACCTTTTCTCCAGTGTTTCTAGCATGCAGACTTTTTGGCACACTTTGCTGGCCTTGCATGTGGCCTTGGTTGCCACATGGTTTTGTTAATATTTTTTAAATTTCACATCTAACTTTTAATTCAGTATGCAATGGATTCCTTGTCCATATTCACCTGTCAAAAGCAGCAGAACTCTTGGAGAAGACAATTAAGAAGGCAGGGACAGCTTGTTAACAGCTGACATTCCTGTAAGGATGCCATTGGATACTTTAAACCTGGGCACAGTGGCCCCTGCATGTAATCCCAGCACTTAGGAGGTGGAGGCAGGATGACCAGGAGATCAAGGCTTTCATAGCAGAAGGTTCTGGTAGCAGGGAGACGGGAGCAAGGACCTCCCCAGTGCAAATGCCAAATAGAAAATTCCAGAAGTAATCTATTCATATGTCTTAAATGACTTCTACTGCAATGTGTTGTTTTAACCCTTGTCTCTTATGATTTGCTTTCGCTGCCGGTCTCTTGTGTGTCAAGACTTTACCAGGGATGTGCACATAGACAAAAAGTCTTGGTTGAAGTTTTCAGTACCAGTGGGATATTTTGAAAAGCAAACCCTGCCTTCCAGGGAGACTACTAAATATGTGATTATGTCAGTCACTTTCCCATCACGGGGACAAAGTGTCTGCTGTACACAGCTTGAAAGAGGAGACGCTTATTTGAGCTCACGGTTTCACTGGGCTCTACCCTTACTTGGTCCCTGTTGCTAAGGGCCTGGGGTGAAGCTAAACATCGGGCCAGCCATATGTGGCAGAGGAAGCTGCTTATCTCACGGTGGCCAATGAGCAGAGAGGCACATAAGGGAGAACCAGGGAAAGATGCTCCGGTCATTACTTCCGTAAGCCACTCTCCAACTCCCAATTTCCTGCTCAACTATGAACTTGTCAGTGGGTTGATCCAACAATGAGGTTAGAATCTTCACGAGACAGTCTCCCCTCAGCACCAACAGCTGCAGATCAAGCCTTCAATTCCTTAGCCTCTGGTGGGAGGGGGGCACTCTAGATCTAAACCACAGCACTCTTCTCCTGGTCCCCACAAAGCCTGTGTCTATCTTGTAATCTAAGATGCATTCAGCTCATCTCTGTAAGTCTCCAAAGTGCTTACACCTTCCATATTGTTTCAGATTCTCCTCTGAGATAGACCTGAGGCAGACTTACTTGATGGTTTTGACCAGGAATTCCAGGGGATGGGGGGAGTGAAATAATAGATGTTTAAATTTATATGGAAGTTATCTGACCAACAGACAAAAGCTGGTGAATGCCAAACCAGGGGACATGTGTGACTTTCCTGACCTGACAACTAAAATGTACCTTCCAACACGAAAGGAACAAATGCTCCACAGCGGAGGCATGCCAGGTGCCTGAGGCCACCTCATTCACCCAGTGCAGACGATGGTGGCAAGGAGACCCTGCCTCTCACCAGCATCCTAAGGCACTGTTTTGAACCATTATTCTAAATTCTGATCAGGATAAATAATGAGTCTCTAAACACAGTCTTGGTCCAGCTCTGCAGGGCAGGCACCTGCATCAGAAGCATTTGCTTGAGGCCCAACAGGCTCTGCCTCCTGGCAACAGCCTATGGCTCTCAGCTCCTGGTCCCCAGGCACCAAAAACGGAGCTTCTGTCAGTGCTGTGAAGGCCCTGTGCCACCCCCAACACCCCCCCCCAACACACACACACTGTCCATGTTAAAGAAACTGGATGTCAAGATGTCCATTGTCCAGGAAGCAAGACAATCCTTAAACCTTCACCCTAATGTCATCTTGTGACCAGGGGACGTCATGGGGGAAATATTTGGAACAAGGCATCTGCCATTCTGTAAGTTCCTTTTCTTTTCCCCAAATAACAACCACCATGTTAAATCTGGATTTATGCAGTCTATTGGCTTCCAGAAGAAACTGATAGGTTGAAATTAGAGTTGGCAAGGGACCAAATGAATAGGTGACCATACATGTGAGGACAATTCATACTGCACACACACCTCCAGGAAAAGGGCAAGTCCAGGTCTTAGTAGACCAGACGCATGCACTAGGCTCTCGTCTGCCACCAGGAGGCAGCAGAGAGCCTCCCCAACAAGCCTGCAGGTTCCAAGCATGGCCTCAGGGAGGAGAGACTGTCAGGCCTTAATTAGCTGTTAAGTTTACCATCTCTAGTGGCTTGCCTGTGGGAGCTAGAGAGCTGAGGAAGAACTCACACAGAACTGCCCAGAAGGCAAAGTTAAAGCCCTTGAGAGAGCCCTGGAGTGGGGTGGGGGTGAGAATGGCCCCTACAGAGAACCTCAGAGAAGCCCATAGCAGGTAGCCCCAGAGTCAGGCCCCAAGCCTCTGCACACCCCTGTGTGGACTCAGAGCCTCCTGCCTCTGCATGTCAGTCCCTTGTTTGTCTCAGTCTCTGTCTTTGCAACACGTTTCTGAGGGGAAGAAATGGCCCAGGTGCGAGAAGAGGTCTTTTGGCTCATGGATTTAGAGGTCTCAGTGGGTGAGCATTGCTTTAGCCTTGAGGTGAGGCAGAACCGCTGTGGGGTACTGCTCTTGTACCCTGCAAAGATTTGTCACCCCTACTGATTTAATAAAACACCAGTTGACCTAGTAGCCAGGCAGGAAGCACAAGCGGGGCGACCAGGCTAGGAGAATTCTGGGAAGAGGAAAGGCTCAGACTGCAGTCACAAGCCAGAGGCAGAAGAAGCAAGATGAGAATGCCTCGCTGATAAAAAGCGTGCTGGACCAGGCGGGACAGAAACTTCCATTCACACAGAACACGGCTTGACCAACATACATGGCAAAAGGAAGCTGTTCAAATCACTAATAGAAAGCCAAGTAAGAACAATGAAGGATGCCAGGTCAAAGGTCCCATGACTTCCTCCAGCCAGAACCCACTTCCTGGTTGCTATCACTTCCCAAGGATAACATCAAATTCTCTAAACCCCTTAATGTGTTAATCCTTCAAGGAGGACAGAGTCCCCAGGAACCAAACACTTCTGAATAGCCCCGCCCTCTGATGACGTCAGTGGGAACCAAGCTTTCGGGGACCCTTAGCTGCTATCTAAGGATGGATCCAAGCTGTGCAGAAGACTTTAGTGTGAAGCCAGCGCTGCCTCCTGAGGATAGCACCTCCCTTTGAATTCTGTCCTCTGTCCAGGGCATTCATGTTTTTCTAAAAGTCTCAGAAATCAGGATATATAAGTTAAGAACAAACAAAACACTTCGGGCTGCTTGCAACTAATTGAAAACAAAAGTGCAAATATGGTGTAGGCCAAAGGAAACACATCTGTGTGCCGAAGTCAGCCAGCAGGCCACCGGTCAGGTCCTGATATCCTCCCTGAGCCTCAGAAGACCTTGCAGCGAGGAGGAGATGTATCTAAGGTCTATGGGTGGGGTGACCAACCTGGACATGACCCAGAAGGCAAAAGGGAAGCAGAGAAGCTTGGGCTCTTCGCAGCCCTAAGGTCAGTGGCTGCATTTGTAAGACAGGCAGAGACTTCTGTGCACTCCAGACTTGGCAAAACGCTCGTATGAGGCTGGTGCTTGCCTAAGATTGAATGGGACTGTTCTGTTAAGATTAGAGAAGTGGTTCCCTCCCTCTGCTGACATGAAGGAAGACACCTTCTCTTGCACGGGATCTCCTCCATCAACCTTCCCAGGTAAGTCACGGTCCTCAGACTCAGGAGGCTCTTTAAGAGTTCATTCACCTCAGTCCAGGCAAGAAACACAAATTGGTTTTCCAAAACCATCTCTCTCAGTCTTCCCCAACTCTGCCCCCATAAGAGACTTTCCACCCCTTGGCCCTGCCAAGAGAAAAGTCAACACCACCCCCAGAGCTACCCCCAGAGCCACGGTACTCAACTCTAAATCAGGCAGCATCCTGAAAGACATTTCCTTCAAAGGCCAAATAAATAAAAAAATGAAGCCCCACACTATGCGTACCACACCCCAGAGGAGCCAGGAGGCAGACAGGACATGGTGAGGGAGGCAAGGTTTAGTGTCCCGAGCAAACCCAGGCTCACTTGTCCCTTCGCTGACATATCTGCGGACACTGTTGGGGACAGAAGGATGTGGTAAAGAGTGGCCTTCCTGGGCAGTTTCACTTCCTGGATGGACTCACCAGGTCTCCAGGCCTCGTCAGCAGAGACTCTGCTCTCCATAGTTCTGGAATACACCATGGGGGGGGGGGTTGCGTTCCCCTCCATTCACGACATTTACCAGTGTCAGACTGTGCATAAATACAATTAGATTTGAGAGTTCTATTACAAAAGCCAATAAAGCGGGCCTCGGTAGAGATTCTAAAATTACTTAACTTTTCTTTAGAAAAAAAAATATTAAAACAGCATTATCACATCAGTGTGAAGGAAAGACAGAGAGATAATAAAGTTATGTTAAACCTCCCTATATTTACTCATGTGTGAAACAGTTATGTCTGGTCACATAATTGCGATGGTTCTGAGGAATATTTCATATTTTATAATGAACATTAAAAGAGTTTGTGGATCATTACTTTATACGAGTTTCAAAGTTATTACATAAAACCCAATAGGGATGGTTATAAATTATCCGATCCCCCGGTCTGGCCTTGGTAAACATAACATGAAGTCTGAGACATTCTGGCAGGAAAGATTCATGAGACAAGGTAAAAAAAAAAATCCCACCCTCCCCTTGCATTTTTAAAAGGGAAGAGAAGACCACAGTGCTTGTAGCTAGCTCTCAACACTGTTAATTCTTTTTGTAAGAAATCCTATTGAGCTGGTGGCTTAAGACACACACACGCACGCGTGCGTGCACACTCACACACACGCACACACACACACACACACACACACGCACTCGCGCGCGCGCGCGCACACACACACACACAGCTCCAGATAGAACAAAAACGAACTCTCTCTAAGATACCGGCCTCCGTGGTCCATCTCTCATTACCCTATCTGTGGTCTCCAGGTCTTTGCAGAGTTCTTGAACTTTTGAACGCAGCGTGGATTTAAAATACTGCACTTAGCCGGCTCGTCTGAGGGTCCACAACTATTTCTTTTCAAAGGGAGGAGATCCTATCTTTGAAACCTTAAAATGCCTGCATCTTTGCTAAGACTAGAGAATCAAGAACATTCTCAGGAGTGCCCATCCCACCCTGCCTGCAAGTGAGCTCCAAACTGACTGAGACTAGAAAGAGCGAGCAACACAGCTAGGAGTTATTTTGTGTGGACCGACTTTTGTTGCTGTTGTTGTTATGGTGGTGGTGGTGGTGGTTAACCAGACCTTACATTTTGCTTTGAAAAACCATGCCTGCAATTTCTTCTGAAAGAATCCTTGGCTTCCACTTGGTGCACAAAACAAAGTTAAAGACCAGGAGAGAGAGAGCTTGGTGGTTAAAGAGAGGCGAGACCAGCCCTGAGCCTCTGGCTATGCATTGAGATGCTCAGTACCATGTGGAACACAAGAGATGCTGCAGCCTGGGGCAGGGACCCCGATGAGGCTCGCTCCTGGGTGGACCCTTGCTCCCTGGCCTTTAGAACCGCAGCCTCCTCACCCAGACCCATCTGCACAGGGTGGCTCTGTACACTCTGAAAAGTGAGGGGTCACTAGTTTGTTCTACACCCAAGGCCTGGCGCCTGGGGGCCTCCTGAGCCTGCCAGCACCCCCACCTTGCCCTGGGCTCTGCCCCCTTTCCAGGGAGCAGCTGTTAGGGGGAGGCTTTCTCAGCCAACAGATGTCTTCTGGAGAATTGAAAGCTGTGAGTTGGAGGCCAGATTCTGACTTTACTTTGAGTTATGTCTGCCTTGATCATTATGCAGTCATTCACATATATTTTAGACATCAATATTGTCTAGAAATATTCTCCAGTTCTCAGTGCTATTTATATGCTTCGATTCTCCTCCTTGCTTCTGCTCTGAGAGTATACTCAGCTCTCCCGGAGCCACCGACTGCTCTCACATCATTTTCATAAATATTTTTATTGGGAAGGGCTTGCCATTTTATTCTAAATTGTTTCTCTCTGCCTTGCACAGAAACCAGCACTCCTGGGGCGCCCAGGAACCTTCGTGACCTGTTTGGATGGAGAACTCAGCTGGTTTTAGTGTGGCTCGAAAAGAAACCATATCAGGTGCTGTCTCTTCCCAGAGAGGGAATTTTGACACTAACATATGATGCTAAAGTATTCCAGCCATGGCAGAAAGAGAGCTCTCTTTCATCACTGCCTTGGCTTAATCCGGTGTCTGGATACAGTGTAAGTCTTTGGGAGGAAAAAAAAAAATCTCAGGTAAAGTGTGAGAAAAATCAGAAGTACAGACACGGGGGCTAGGGAGACGGCTCAGTGGGTAAGAGCACCTGCTGCCCTCACAGAGGAAACAGGTTTGATTCCCAGCACCCACGGGGCAATTCACAATGATCGGTAATTCCAGCAACAGGCGATCCAATGCTCTCTTCCAGCCTCCACGGGGGAAAAAGACAAGCATGTGATACACACACATATGTGCAGGCAAAAATACCCATACACAAAATAAAATAAATTAAAAAATCTCAAAAAAAATAAAGTATAACTATGTACAGGACTTACGAGAGTATCATAGCGGACTGCTTCCAGGGGTTCTGGAGCAGAGAGAACCATGCGGGCATTAGGAAAACCATCCTACACCCTCACTCCAGTAGCCAGGGCAGGGCGGGCTGCCTTTAACCTGATACCCGCCCTGGCTTGTGTGGCCTCCCTTTCCAGCATTTCTCGAGGCAGCCTCTAGGTGGTGCTAACACTGCATAACTCCAGCTTTTCAGCACAATGAAAACATTAATTTGCTATGAGATAATTTTTGACGTAAATGTAAAATGGTGCCCATTCGAACTCAGTAATGAAGCATGGTGCTTTCTGCGGCTCCTAATTTGACTAGTTAAATGACTCCATTACGTGTCTAACAGACAGAAGCAAATAATTTCTGGTCAGTTGATGTTCACTTATCCGTATCATTTTGCCCTGAAAATAAAATGTCTCTAATCTACAATTCCTTTGTCTTACTGGGTTTTTTTTAGGGGGGGTAAGATTATTAAGGCAAATATACTTAAATAATTCAGGTTAAAGTAGCACAAAGTAACAATTAAAATGACAGAGCGTGCGGCAACTAGAGGAGGCACAAACCGGAAACCGTTTCCAAAGTGCCCCAACCTTTGCCCTGTCCCTAGGTCTGGAGGGTTTAACAGGAGACTTGAGAGTCAAAAGAGCAAAATGTCCATCTTTTCAAATCCATTGTCCCGTGATGGCTAAAACTGGACCTGCTGTTGGCTTCCTCTGCTCACTCTGCCACAGAACTTTGAACATGCTTGGGCACATCTCAGTGTAGCAAAAATAATAATAATAATAATAAAAATAATAAAATACTGCTTTAAAAATATCAAATGATGACTAATTTTGCCCAAAGGGGGGAAAATGGTTAATATTGAATCTTAATGTTCCTCATCTAAACGCTTTTTTCTTCCTGCTAAAAACAAGTTTCGAATTAAAGCATATCGGCTTACACATATTGCATGCATATTAGCGAGACACAGCTGTGTATGTCCCCCTCTTAAGAGCCATATGATTAAGTTATGAGATATCATATAATCCAAACTCTTTTTCTATTGGCCACCTTTCACAGACAAAAGCTTTTTCGTTTTAGGTTTATTAAATGACAGAATGTCCGACTCTGTAAATGTTCCAGTCGTTAGCACGGAGCACCTGGGACTTTGATTTTTTTTTTTGTTGTTCAGCTCACAAAGTCCGTCTATCAGTTGCCACTGAAGTGATACTGGGGCTGAAAGAAGCCAGCACCCCCAGCTCTTGGGCAACTGTCAGCAGCCCAGTGGTAAGGAGGGAGACCCCGGTTGTGGATCTGGGTCTTGGGAATCTTGGCAAATGTCAGAATGACAAGCCCCAGCCATCCCATTCCATAACTCCCAGGCCAAGGGACAGTGGCCTGTCTTCATGGAGAACCAGTAGTTGGGGAGAAAACTACTCTCAGGCTCTGGGAGAGTCGCCGTTGGCTCCCCGCTGCTCATTGGTGGATGTGGGTAGCACCAGCTAGCAGGTCTGTACAATATTAAAGGGGTCAAAACACAATATGGTAACTTAAAAAAGGCAGTTAAAATGATCTTCAGCCCCTCAAAGTAATAAGCACTCTGACCTAATTAAATGCACTTTTAAGAAACTGATGAGAGAGAGAGAGAGAGAATCTGTGTGTGTGTGTACAGAGAGAGAGAGAGAGAGAGAGAGNAGAGAGAGAGAGAGAGAGAGAGAGAGAGAGAGAGAGAGAGAGAGAGAATCTCTGTGTGTGGAGAGAGAGAGAGAATCTCTGTGTGTGTGGAGAAAGAGAATCTCTGTGTGTGTGAAGAGAGAGAGAGAGAGAATCTCTGTGTGTGTGGAGAGAGAGAGAGAGAGAGAGAGAGAGAGAGAGAGAGAGAGAGAGAATCTGTGTGTGTACAGTCTTTATTAAGCTTTTAAAATTTCCAATCCCTCTGTGCGTGCGAATTCCAAGCGTTTCCATGTTAGGGATGAGGGACACAGAACACAGACTGTGTGTCTTTTGATGTGAAGCAATGTCAAAAGGACTAAGTATGACTCATACTTTCTTGAAATTTTTTTTGGCTGATGTCGACTCTGCCATTGGATTTCCGCATACGGCCAGCAGCTCTTGCTGGAGGGGAAGAGCCTGGCACCTTCTGTTCCCGGGCCACCACCCCTGCCCCTTTGGTGGTATGTAGGTCGCACGCCTGTGTGTTTCTAGGAAGGATCTCGCTTTTAAACTTGGCGCAGAAGTTAGACCAGAGAGCAATGTTTTAGCTCAGAGATCTGTCAGCGTTGTGTGTGCTGAAAGGCAATGGGGTCAGGTGGGGAAGGAGAGAAGGACATCTCAGGAGGGTTCCTTGGTCAAGCTCAAAAGCAGCCCCATGTAGCCCATGTCAGTTGCAAGAACGCCTGCTGTTCCAAGCATCTGAAGGTAGTGGCTGGCACCTTCTACCGGGGTAGCCCTTTATCTGAGTCCAGGGAATGGAGGCCAGAAAGGAAGGAAATTCTATCTGAGGCTGAGCCTGAGATACCGCCCGGAGTTGAACGAATCCCTGGACAACAGAAACACATCCATCAGAAACAGAGGCAGACTGGAGATACAGCACAGAACAGAAGCAAGGAACTTCCAGTTAGAGCTGACTTCACAGGAAAGACTTCCAGAGGGATGCGTGGGAAACTTTACAACTCCCTACAACCCATAATAGGAGCCTGATTCTTCTCCTGGTGGTTGTCAGGGAAGCCCCAGGATCTCCAACCTCCCTGAGAACAGCTGAGGGTCAGCACTCTTGGCCCTGGATTAGCAGCTTTGAACCTGTGGGGAAAGGAAATACCAGTTCCCGAACTCGGGACTTAGCAAAACGGTACTAGAAACCGGATTTCTGGTGCTTATTTCTTCCTGTGATTGCTGCTGAACTCGAGTCTCATGCACACCCAGCATGCTTTTCTAAAGCCTGGTGAGCTGCCCGGCCTGGTGGCACACAGCTATGACCCCAACCCTAGCGCAGCAGATGCAGGACTGAGAGTTGGAGGCTAGCCTGGGGGGCGGATGGGGGTGGGGTAAACCTTAAAAAACAGAGAGCCTGGTGAATTGGGATAAGTATGACAACTGCCAAAAATAAATAAATAAAACCACTTTATTTGCCTTCTTGTGTCCACAAAGAGGAGACAGAAGCAGATGCTGGCAGCCCGCAAAGTGTTTCCAAAGGAGAAGAAAATATTTCCAAAGGAGATCAGCGTCGCCGCGGAACAGGTGAGGAAGAAATTAGGCTACCCAAGGACTGATAACTCCAGAACAAGTGGGAGCTATCTCCGACTCCGTGCAGGAGGAGGTGAGGAGCCTGGGGGCCGATTAACAAATACCCGGAGAAGCCGGAGGAGTGCTGGTGGACCAGAGCCCTTATGCAACACCTATATTTAATAACGACTCTGAGGGAGATCAAGGAAATTAAACACCAGTAAGCTTGACTTGAGCAGTGGGGAAGATATTGGAAACACTAATCAGAGACAAAATAGGGAAAGTTATGATTTAATTAAAGATATTCAGCATGGATTCACAAAAGGGAGATCATACGTAACAAAACTAATAGAATATTTTGAAAAAGTAACAAAAAGGAATTGAAGAGGGAAACCAGGGGTATAATTTACTGGGACTTTAAGAAAGCTTTGATGACCTGCCTCACAAAAGACTAATCTCCAGCCGTGGGGAGTTTGGGTTGGAGTGTGGTGGGGGGTAGAGAATAAATGAAGAACTGTCTGGAACGACGGTGCTTGTGAGCACTGCCACGGAGAGATTAGGGCAGAGGGGGAGGACGGCTGCTGGAATGTCATGAGATTGGAGTTCTTCGAAATTCATTTTCTTTAAAATACAGTGCCCCCTCAGCCTGGAGACAATGCTGTTCTCACGCAGGTGGGTCGCTGGAGGCAAGCACCAGTTCAGGTCACAGTGATAACGTCACCAGGACAGACTGGCTGAAATGGGATGGGCACATGACCAGTCTGCTAATAGAGCGATATTACTTGTGACCAAATTAGAGAGGGAAGGCACGACCATTAATTGTACATGGATAATTATAACAGAGATATAGAACACGATTGAGGGGGTTGAAGCCCCACGGTCTGGACACATACCCACCGGTGGGTAAAGTTACACTCCACACCCACCCTGACAGTTACACACGTAAACGCATGCACACCACAGGTGCATGTTACACATCACGCAAGGACATTCATGAGCACGCGCCAACACCATTCAAAGTGGTACCCTTTCACACATTGCATAGCTATGCACACACATCTTCGGAAAGCTCTGTGCACATTCCCATTCACAGAGCCGTGTGTACACATGAACTCCGGTGCCCAGGCTCCTGTCGCTTCCCAGGAAAGGCCCTGCAATGCACGGGTGGAAATTACAGACAGAAGGAGAACTTCCTGTCATCTACCAGGAAATACTGGGAGATACACCGGGGAGAGAAAGGTCCCCTTTGTCCATCGCTGTGATAGTAGATGCCACAGGAATGAAAGCAGACACAAGACAGAGAATCACGACACACAATGACCTTCATGACCACAGGCCAAACCTGACCAGAGTACCTTGTCTGGAAAAATGTCAGAGATCCCCAAAGTAGCCTTGAGTGGCACTTGGGGACAGAGCTGTAGACACCAAACACCAAAGGAAGACAGTGGCCTAGATCTGGCTCCCCCGTCCTCCACAAGCTTCCTTACAGCTGACCTGGGGAGAGGGCTCCCCCAGAGTGCAGGCTTACTGTTCACCTGGGACACCTGAACAATGTCCATGGTCTGAGAGATGCCCAGGGGCCTCAGGACACGTGTGTATTCGTGGGATAATCTGGCAGCAAGGTGTGATGTCATCTGATTGGAGCACATCCTTCCCACAGACAACTCCCACGCTCCGAGGTCAGAGCTAAAGTCAGGCACACAATGGTGACAAGCCCATTGAGTGGATGCAGATCTGCAGACACGGATCCCAATGTGTGAAATATCAGGATGGTTTGAACCTCCTTTTATCGTAGACACCATTCATTAATATTAAAATATGACTTGAACAGTTTCCATATTTAAAAGGTCACTTAGGATGAAGAGTCGCAAAACGAAGGCAGCAATGTCCTTCTTAGTCATAATAACAGGTACATTATCCCTGTTTAAAGGTTCCAAAGAGTTCCTTCATTCCAACATTTGAAACAAAATCTGCTCTATTACCTCTGCCTCCAATTATTTTTTCATTGTAACTCTGGCAATATGTATGTCCTTATTATGACAGTTACAGGCTAAGGCTTGGAGACCACCCTGCTCTGGTTTGACTACTTCCAACATCTTCCAGGGACAGGTCAAGTAGAACAGGGCTTCTTACGTGGGCAAAGGTCCATAATTCTTGGTACCTGCGACTCCTGTGCCATTTTTATACCCTCATATCTGAAGCTTTCCTTCATGGATTTTAAGAGGGGCAAAAACCACTTCTTGTTTTCCAATTTGGGGGATTTCTTGTAAAATTGCAAAAGTCTTTCCAGTATTCCTGTCTGACTGGAGTTATTTAAAGAACTTTAAACCCGTCCCACCCCTGCCATCCATCAGAATAAACAATCCCTCTGAAGGAAAGCTCACCTCCCACCTCCTTGTCTCCCCAGGGCCCAACCATTCCAGAAGCACCCCCAGAATAGAAAAGGGCTCGCAGAAGGAAGACAAAGGGTTAAAAAGTACCTGTCAGGGATGTCTCTAGAAAGCATTCCCGAGAATCATCTGTCACCAAGACAAAATTAATTACTACATGTAAAATGAAAAAATCAATGTAAATTAAACACTGTATAAACGGTATAAAAGTTTAGGAGAACCTGATTGTTAAATAATTACTGATACATGCGTGAATTTTCAACTAGCTCCGGCAGGGATGGAACTTAACGAGGCTCCTTCTGTGTTTTCCCCAAATCAAGGGTGAGTCTCAGGGAGATCTTCCCCCATATCCACTTCCCATTAAGTGAGAAGACTAAGTGGGTCCCTGGTACTTACACTAACTTGCAAAGTTTGCAGCGTTTGCCGCTGGTGCGGGAGACACGCCCTCAGCTAAAAGCTTGGGCTGAACTGCTAGCAGGGGGAGGAGACCCTGTCACAGGTTCCCTGGGAAGCTGGGAAGCTGTGCTGACCCCATACAAAGACAACTTTACTTATGAGCAAATCCGTCATTGTGCATACCTTATGCCTGGCCATGATGTACATTTTTATTATTAAATTTTCTTCTGCGTGAAGAGCGCACGTGCGTCACAGTGTGCCTGTTGTGGTCAGAGGACAGCTTGTGGGGAGTTGGCTCTCTCCTACCATGTGGGCTCTGGTATCGAACTCAGGCTGTTAAGCTTGCAGCATGCGCCTTTACTCAATGAGCCAACTCACCGGTTCTGGGGTCATCATTTGTCATGTGACTTTTGAGCCAACTACTTGGTTTCCTGGTGTTGGCATGAAAGATTGAAAGAAAACAGGGAATGCCAAGGCCATCAGAGGGCACCTGCCTAAGTCACATCCCTGGGGAATGGGCTGCTACATTCAAACCCAGCCTCTCCTACTCAAGGGCACAGGACGAAAGAACCCTGGCGATTCTGCCAGGCTGTGGTGGCAGACGTCCTTAATCCCAGGCAGAGGTAGAGACAGGCAGATCTCTGTAAATTTGAGGCTAGCCTGGCCTACAAGAGCTAGTTCTAGGACAAACTTCAAAGTTACAGAGAAACCCTGTCTCGAAAAAAGAACCCAAGTGCGCTGTTACTTGATCCCCTAACGTAAGGACCCAAAGAGGCTCTCACTGGCACCTCCACGTAGCCACTGGATAAAGCTCTCCCTCTCCCTACCATTTCCTCACTTGAGATGGGGCAGCGGCAGGCTCTTCTTTTTCAGTGGGATCTATCTTTTGCTAAGGCTGGATACCTCTGAGGACCGATTTGGGGGATGCTAGCCTGTAATGAGTCTAGATAGACGTGCTTCAATCTCCTCTGTCTCCCTGACCTCCCACGGTCTAACCAGACAGCACACATCCATCTCCTCTGAAGTCCACGAGGATATTGTCTCCTTCCATGTTCTGGTGTTGCTGGCGACCCATATCTAGGGCTCAGGCTCCCCCGGAAGGAAACTGTCCAAAATGGTCACCTAGAGGTTAAGGACAGGCTTGAGTAGCTCTCTGGGGAGCATCAAAATGGAAGGCCTTTCTTCCACTACAATCCCAAACTCCATGGCTAAAATGGATCCCACATGCCCTCTAAGTGTACTTTGTAAAAACCAATATACAATTTTTTTAATCACAATATACAATTTGTAAAATTAAGGAGCTGAAGATTACTTAGTTGAGAAGGATTTGCAATGCAAACGAATGTTCTGATTTACAGAGTCGCCATGGGGTTCCTTCCACGAGTCAATCTAAAATAGGATCCAGCTCTCAGCACATCTAAAATAGGATCTGGTTGCCGAAATGCAGTTCACAGGCCACACCAGGGGCAGCACCATCCACAGGGTCACTGTAAAGATCCAGACACTCCAGAAAAAATGTGTGGCAAGTTGGTTCTCATTGGGTCCCTTCCCTTTCATCACAAAGGCCTCTCTCTGGCTTATAAATGTTTTAGTTGGTCTTTGCCATTTACAGCCTACCCTTAAAACACATCAGTAGACCTGCTCCCACTTAACGAAGAACCCAAAAGTTCTCGTGAATTGACCAGGAAGAGCGTGGATCTCGGCTAAAGATGTTGCTCATTGTCCTATGACATCCTGATATTTGGTAGGAAGTGCCTTGGCATTTGAGAGGTAAATTGAAAGCTTAAAATTTCAGGGAAAGGGGCCAGTGAGACGGCTCAGGGTGTAAAGGCACCTGCTACCCAGCCTGATGGGCTGAGTTCAATCCTGGAAGCCACATGGCTGAAGGAGAGGATTGACTCCTCAAGCTGTCCTCTGACTGCCACATGCCCACAGTGTCACATCCTACCCCTCTTTCCAAAAAATAAAAGAAGAATGATGAAAGGCAGCCAAGAGCATATAAACATCCGTGTGCTCTGCTGTAGTCAAACTGTTTATAGGAATGGAGTCTCCGGACAAGGATGACTAAGAAGGGCTCCCTTCGTGTTCAAAGACTTCCTCTGCAATAAAATGTTGGCAACAACCTCCATACAGGAAAAGTAACTGTATACTCCCAAACAGGAAATTGTAGTACGGCTGTAAAAGTGTGTGTGTGTATCCTTAATAGCATGAAAAATTTCACATCACACATATATATATTACACATACATGATACTCAGAGGTCACATGTAGGGTAGGGTTACACTGAAAAAGAAAATGAGTGAAGAATGAAATGCAAAAGAGATAAAATACAAAGTGACTGTTGTTGTGTTGTGAAATACAAATAGATTTTCTTCTCTATCTTAAGTAATCTAAACAAAGCCTGGCAAGATAAGCACACTGGTACAATAGTGGTACCCATGTTACAGGAGCAACTAGTCACTTTCTGGTTGGACTTAAATTGCAATCCGTAAGACAAGACCCATGCCTGGTACTGTTAATAGAGTCAGAAACTTGTGGCTGACAAGGGCATAGGTCCTAGGGGAGAACCTGGTACTATTATCAGCAAAATCAAGTTGATCCCTGTATTCTTATCGTTATACCCACAGATTAGTATATCTTTCAACCCTCTCGGAGAAGCTTCCTTTTATAGCAGACAGTGATTAGTACAGAGACCCAAAACTGACCAATGTGCAGAGAATAAGAGACTGTGAGTGCTCATCTCCACGTTGGAAATCTGCATTACACCCTCTACCCCAAGTGCAGGGGTCATCAAAGACTAGGAGAAGGCTGTAAGAGCCGGAAGGAGTGGATGTCTGCAGTAATGGCCATGGCATACATGGGAACTTAGAGGCTGGGACTACATGCATAGTACCTGCACAAGATTAAGCCAGATAAAATCCCAACATGAAAGGGGGAGGGGATCATGGAGTCCCGCCCATGGCTGAGGAGCTGCTGGTAACTTATGGCCCCTGGAGGAAAGGGTGTCAGTTTTCCTCAGGTATGCAGCTCCTCAAAGGTTACCCATAGATAGTCCGACACCCGTGCACAGTAGACAGCTCTAAGGGAACTCAGTGTGTCTTAAGAGAAAGAGAGAAAGATCCCATGAAGTTGAAAGGGAAAACTGGCTGAGACAGGAATGAGGGATGGGAGGGTTGGAGAGAAAGGAAAGGAGGCAGATTTGATTAAAACACATTATATGCAGGTATGAAATTATCAGACAATCAAATTCTTTCATTTCAAGAAAAAAATAAGTCAATTCGGGGGTGGAGAATCAGATAAGGTCTTATTATACAGTCCAGGCTGGTGCTGAATTCTTGATCTTCCTGACTCTGCAGGGCTGGGACAGAAGGGGCGCACCATTGTGTGTCTGGATTTCCAGCATCTATAAAGCCTTGAGCTTGCTGCAAATAGTAGTCAGTACTGCCTTCTCCACACTCCCATGCACCCCATGGACACTAGGTCAGCAAGGCTTGAGTAGGCCAAGCAGGAGGCTTGCTCTGTGAGAAACGCTCAGCTGAAGACAAAGGCAAGAGAGGTAGCGTCTTGGCCTTAACTCTCACTGGCTGTGATTTCATGGTTTCTTTCTTGGTCCTGGAATAAGAAATCATCTCACCCCCAGCTACCATGCCTTGAAGCTAATTTGTCTCCCAGAGCCCACATACTGGAGGTTTAGTCTCTAGGGTGGCCGTGCTGTGGGAAGAAAGGATGTTCAGGCCTCGCCCCTGAGAAGCTACTAGCAGTGGGTAGTTGCCATGGAAGGGAGAACCGTCCTTTATTGCAGGTGTGGACTTTGGTAGGATTCTTATGTTCTAGGGGATGCTCCAACCTCACACATATATGTGCAGAGTTAACTGGATTTAGAAGAGAGAGAGAGAGACAGAGACAGAGAGAGAGAGAGAGACAGAGAGAGAGAGACAGAGAGAGAGAGAGAGAGAGACAGAGAGAGAGAGAGAGAGAGAGAGAGAGAGAGAGA
>NW_026068111.1:1940488-2065488 GCF_014885135.2 Alexandromys fortis
AGAGAGACAGAGAGGAGTTGGAAGTGGGACGTGTTGGAGGGATGTGAGAGATGGATGGGGCAGAACTGAGAGTAGATATGATCATATTTCATTGCACACGTGCACAAATCTCTCAGAAGTTAAGACATTTTTAAAAAGAAAAACGAACTAGACTTGGGCTACGGTTGGAGTGCTTACCTAGTATGTGTCAGGGAACTGGGTTCTAGGCCCAGTACTTGCCCCACCAATGGAGAAAGGAGAGAGAAACGAAGTTTAAACAAAAATAAAGGGAAGGTTGGTGTAGGGTAATTAGGTCACAGGGACTCTGAAGGGATTAATGCTGTCTCAAGGGAGATATTCAGGTCAGAGAAGACTGGATTAGTTCTAAGAGAGAGCAAGTTGGTATTAAAAAAAAAAAGTGCTTGCCTAGCCTCTCCCCCATCCCTTGTTCCAGGTTCACCATGTGACCTCTCCCTTACACACTTTCACCATCCTGCGATTAAATCCACCTGGGACCCTTATGAACCAATCAGGACCTGGTACTATGCTCTCAAATTCCCAGAAATGGGAGCTAAATAGCCCTCTTTTCTATATAGACGTTCTCTGCCTCATTCTGCTGTAGCAGTACAGAACAGACTAAGACTCCAGGGAATCTGCTGGGCTGAGGCATAGGGAAAGAAATAAGACTTTGTCCAAAATCTGAAATGGTCCTGATTACCAAAGAGGAAAAAAATATATATCTAGCTTCAACCGATTACAATGTTAAGGTTTTTTCTCTTCTTCTTCTCCTCCTCCTCCTCCTCCTCCTCCTCCTTTTCCTCCTCCTCCTTCTCCTCATTGTCCTAGTCCTTGTCACCCTCCTCATCCTCTTCCTCCTCCTTCCCCTCTTCTCTTCGTCTAACACTTCTGGCTATGGCATATATCAAATAAACTGTTCTATTGGGGATAACTTTAAAAACCCTCTTGCACTAATAAATAAAGTATGTGCGTAAATTACTTTAAGGCCTAGGATGTGAGGATTTTAAGGGTCTAGATTCCAAGAAGGAGAGAGGCAGAGAGACAAGTCCATTTCTGGGGCTGCCTTACAGCTGGCAGTTAGGATGAGCTAAATACAGATTCTCTGCAATCCAAGGGATGAAAGAGACAAAAGTTTCGGTCCAGGGCCTGGAGAAAGAGAGGCAGCACCTGGTGAGCAGCCCATGTATTCAGCTGGGACCCCTCTAGGGGTGAGTGTAGCGTAGGGGCCAACAGGTAACAAACCCTTGAAATGACGCCTTCATGATTACTTAAGGCAATCTGCCCCAAGCCCAGCAGACTATAGGAACTGTGCTCCAGGAAAGGCCCCGGACATTGAGGCTGTGGCTCTTACAGAACTGAAAAGTGCTATTGGTACAATGTACAAATCACACATATTCCCAAGACTTATTACAAAATAGTGTGTTGATACCGAATGAACAGTTGGCTACAAGTTCAAACAGTACTATTCTGGGGGGAACACCCCGTTAAGTAAGACATATTAAAGTTACCTTGGCCATTTGTATGTACTTAATGGGTACATTATTAAAATCTTTAAAGTGACATATACAGCTCACATCAGATACCTGCTTGTTTCTTCTGACCTAGAGATTACAGTTAGCTCTCTAATTTTTACATGCAATGTCTGACACACAGCGCAAAGTTACCAGGCACACCAGAAGAGGAGACCAAATGAGAAACAGCAAAATTAGGGATAAGTATTAAAAGCAGACTCACAGATATTTTGTACACTGAGTTAAAAGCATTAAGAAGTGTATTTAATAAATGTATGAAAAGAGGTGACAACATAAAGAACTGAGGTGGAAAATTCTAGAAGTAAAGAAAATAAAATATCTGAAATTAAGAAATAGGTAATTTTTAAATGTGTTTTATGAGTATGGGTGTTTCACCTGACTGTATGCATGTGCACCACGTGTGTGCCTGGTGTCTGTGGAGGCCAGGAGAGAATGTGAGCATCAGGTCCCCTGGAACTGGCGTTACAGAGATTTGTGAGCTTCCGTGTTGATGCCAGAATCAAAACTGGTTCCTCTGCAAAGCAACACATGCTACTAACCACAGAGCCATCTCTCCAGCTCCAAAAATTTAGATAAACTTTGAAACTAAGAAAGAATTAGTATACTAGAAACAGAGTCTGTGTACTACACCAATATCCCTCATTCTTGACCCTAGAGATCCAGAAAGATCTCCCTGCGGATCTCTTTCCAGCCCGTCGGAGGTTTTAAGCAGTGTTGAATGCTACATTTGTGACTTTTCTCATCCATCCCTGTGACAATAACACAGAGACAACTTTAAGGAAGAAAGTCTTATTCTGGCTAACAGTTCAAGGCAATGTTCCTCCAGTTTCCTAATGCTGTAACCCATTTAATAAAGTTCCTCATGCTGTGGTGACTCCCAACCATAAAATTATTTTCATTGCTACTTCACAACTGTAATTTTGCTACTATGAATTGTAATGCAAATATTTTTGGAAATAGAGGTTTGCCAATGGAGTTGAGAATATGTTTAGGGGATACACTCCACTATGGCAGAGAAAGCTTGGAGGCAGGACTAGCTCATAGCTGCAGCAGAGATGGGTGTGTGGGTGGCTGTGGAATATCTGGCTATATGTAGCCACATGTAACGAGGAAGCAGAAAGCTCAAACTGGATCTGGCCTGTTACCCTCAAGTCCACTCTTCAGGTTTTAAATCTAACAGGGCTAATGTTCCTTGGGTCCCACAGGCTGCCATACAGTGGCCTCAGCTGGATATCAGCTGTACAAATTCAGGAACCTGGGGGGACATTTCACATTCAAACCCTAGGAGGTGTTCAGCTCCATAAGGTGAGGATCATGGCTACAGTGAAGGCCTGGTGAAGCAGCAGAGGTCTGGGAAGCAGCTGCACTGGCCGTGCTGGCCAGGGATTGCTGGTTGCCTCGCAAGCTTGACCTCAGCATCACTCAGAGTGAGAGGTGGTGTGCCAGGACAAGTGCCTCGGAGCTGGGACAAAGTTGTCTGGTATAGTTGAAACCGCCAGGGAGGAGCTCCTGGGACATCCACAGGCTCCTTCTGGGTAGTTGGTGATGAAGCCACCAGGAGGCTTATGTTTGTTTTGATGCCCCAGGTATTCAGTGAAAACCGAGTAGAGTGGCCGTTTATTTTGTGGACACAGCACTGCTCTTACAAAGATCCTCATGGAATGTTCTGATGCCAAATCAATTTTACGTACCAGAAGGGTTATCTCAGGCAGAAAACTAATAAACCCCACTCTTACCAAGTGTCTGAAAGCAGAAAGGGGATCGAGACCCTAGAAAAAGTGTGGGGCCTCTCAATAATCAAGAATGTTAGAATAAGCCGAGATGGACGTATGCTGCCCTCACCAGGACTGGAATGTAGGAAGCCAAAGACATGCCTTCAGTGCTATGCCGGGACCATCTGCGATGGCAGAGAAGGACTGTATTGGAAAGGGCATGAGACTTCTATGGGGGAATAGGTTATGGAGGTGTGAACTCAGCCCTCCTTCCAGGGTCATACGCAGGTGCTTCTTCCACTTCAAGCCTAGTGGTTAGAGCTGCCTCAGAGAAAGCCTGCCCCATGTCCTTCCAAGATGCTGCTTGGGAAAAACAAGAAGGCCGGTGATGGCTCCGAGGAGAGGTGCAGAAGTTCCATGGAGGTGACCTGCAGAGGGTTCACTGAGACAAACGACAGGTGGTTGCCAAAGGACGGATGCAGGCTGCTGTGGAAGGGAGGGATCCCCTGCATAAAGCACTGCCAAAGGCCATGACCAGGGAGATACGGGGGACACTTCACACCATGGGTGACAGAGTTCCCGAAAGAGAAGAGGCCACCTAGACCACTTTACACAGCACCCAGCCCGGGAGACATAACGGTGCTGGGCCGAATGTCTGGAACCCAGGAAGAAAGCAGAGGCAACGGAGAGGGAAGAGCAGAGATGCTGGCTACGCCTGTTCCCACTGGAAGCGGGCCGGGCCGCCTCTAGCTGATGCTGTTTGGCATTTTGACTATGCATGGACAGAGGCTTTTATGACCCAGACAAACTGGTCTTAGGACTCCAAGGCATGTAAGAAGTCACAAGTCCCCGAAAAGTACTGAGTGATGGAGTGTGTCTAGATTTCACTCTATAGGGGTGGAGAAATTTAGGGTGGCAGATAGAGGCTTGTGTCCTAGGCCTTCAGACTTGTGTCTCCAAGAAAGAGATGACAAGGCACGCACATGGAATTGTTATTATTGTAGTTATTGATGTAGGCGAAGGGTAAGGCTCTTTGCTCAGAGAATGAGATGAGCGCCTGCTCCTGACAGGCAGTACCCTCAGGTCCCTGCACCTCGTCATGAGGAGAAGGGTGGAGTGAGTAGTGGAAGCAGCATCAGCAAGGCTGGAGAAGGGCAAGTATGTGTTCCCCAGTCCCTCTGTGGACTGTGCTGCCGAGGGCAATATGGCTTCCAACCCGGGGTCAGCCAATAAGGTAACAACTCTGGTATCATCTTTATGCAACCCAAGTTATTCCATGCCCTTTATCACTAAAATGCTGATGACCGGATCCAGATGAGAATCACCGATAGCCGTTAATGTGCTGATCCCAACAAGAAGGGATCCAAAGGCCAGATGTAGCTGCTGAGAAGATAGACTTGAAGTGGGATTGTTTTTTCTCTCTCTCCAGAGACCCTTCTGGAAACTGCAGCTCTGGGCATCTTGCACAGTACTGTCGTGGCCCACAGAAGGGCTGTACTCAACACCTGGGGTAGCCAGAGAAGATTGCAACCACCAGTTTAAAACTGCCACATGGCAGGGAGCTGGGTCTCCAGCAGGCAGAGGAGGAGGTGCACTCTGTCTCCCCACAGTGTCCTGCTGTGTTTAGAAACCCCATCCAAGAGGCGGCGTATGGATCCGTGCGAAGAGCTGCTGTCGTGTAATGAAACAGTAATGGGAGGCAGTCCGGAAGTCGTCTTCCCACAGCCACCGACGGATGCCATCCACAAGGAGGGCAGCTGCTCCTCCAATCTGCCCTGCATTTTTAAGTCAGTACTTGCTTTGGGGACCAAGGACACCCCCAGCTACACTGGAGCTCAGGAGCTCTCCTCTTCTTCGGAGAGCCTCTGCACCCATCGGGCACTCTTTCCTCCTGGCCAGAGGGCCTTGAATTGCTGATAATACACCTCCCTTGGGAACCCTAGAGAGCAAGAGTGCCTTGCAGGAAGGACAGCTCCTGGCACAGGCAGGAAGCCATCTTGGAGATCGGTTGTGCCCATGCCCAGTTCTGAGAAGTGTGTGCTATTCCTCTCTCTGTTAAGACCATAAATAATAAGCACGGAGCCACAACAATAGCAAAGACAAAATCCAAGTATTCGGCAAGTTCCAAAAAGAACAGGATGGGTCTGTCGCCTCTTCCAGATACCTGTTCACCACGACGGATGTTCCCCCGCCAGTGCTGAGCCATCTCCAACGCACGCCATATGCCTGTTTCTTTACTTAGCATTGTTTGGGGTGGGAATCCTTCAGAGAATGGAAGGTCCCCGAATATTTGGCAAGCTGAGCAAGGACACCAGCTGAATATGCACAGGGATGGTGTGTCCTAAACACGCCCTCACACACATACAAGCACACGCACAGACACACAGATTTTTCTCCCAGACTGTAACTTTACTCATCAGTTCCTTCTTCTATGTATAGTAACAGAATTAAAATAAACCCAATGCTAGCAAAATGGCAAATTGTGACTGGCTTGCCCATCCCTCAGTAGAAGCACCCAGCCAAGATTTTTGGCTGAGGGTTTTAGTCAGACACCTGCACGGCCAGGTACACAGACCCATCCAGTCTGCTCATAGTTTGGATTGGCCCAGGCTGGCAGTTGGATAAACAACATCGCAAGCTACATCTTGGAGATGAACATTATGTCCCCTGTCTGCATGGGTCACGACACGAACCTGACTTTGGTTCTGACTCCTTTTATATGTATGAATGCAACATCTGCGGACATTGGCTGTCCGGAGCCTCCAAGGCAAGTATAAATAGACCAGCAGGAAGTTGGTGATGCATCATCATCTTCAGACCCACGATGATAGGACGGTTGTCAGCAGGCATCTGCTTAAATGCTGCTGGTTTGGGTGTGTGGCAAACACTCCATGGCAAACACCTTCTACTGAGCCCTAAAAGCATGACCCTAAGCGGGGAGATGATGTCTATTACTGAAACCTGGGAAATGGTCTTCTTTTAACTGGAAGCATGGCCCGAAAACCTCCCTCTCAAGGGTAACCATTTTCCCTGACTGGTATCTTACGCTTGTCAAGTACTTAGCCGGAGCTTTCCAAGGAGAGTTTGGAGGAAGCATATGGTGTTCGCCCGGTCCATATGACTGGCTGAGCGTCGACCACTACTGTTGATATAACATCTCACTTTTTCCTCAATATTATGACAGCATTTGTCAATGAAAATTAAATGACTGTCAAACTTCTGCTAACTTACGGCACAACCATCGGAGAAAGCCAGCATCTCGCCTTAAGCCAAAGGGACCTTGTCTTTATGCTCAACCAAGAGTAGAGAGAGGAAGACATTGGGCCTTGTGTGCCAGGAAGGAAAGGCTTGCCAAACAAGCCCTGGGATGCAAGAAACACCACCTTCCTGTATCCACGCTGCTCAGAAGGGAGTCTACTCAGGGTCCAGACTCTGGCCAGGCAATGCCTCATGAGGGAAACAGCACCACATGCTAAACCTGCAAGATCCTAAGTTCAATTCCCAGTAACCACATGGTGGTTCACACCCATCTGTAGCGATACTTAAAAGGAGAGAATAAAAGATTACATCTGCAAAGTCAAAGATCCTTCAGGGGGCGTGTTTAAAATATAATAGAGACATACTGGTTAAGTCCCACGGAAACATTAAAAAGCTAGATCATGTAGCAAAGAATACCAGCTTCTACACCTCTGAATGACCTCAGCATCCTTCCTTCCAGTATTGGAGAGGGAAGACAGGATGGTAGTATTCTTTTTCCTCACTAAGAAAGCAGATCTATTGTGGAATTACAAAAGCTGCATGATTCCAACATTTACATCCAATGTTGTCTTCTTTGGCTGCCTTGTTGGAAAGGTCTGGGGACAAGTGAGCAGCAAACAGAATATAGCAGGAGACCATGTTGAAGAACATCTAGGAATTGGGGCCTCTGCAGTTGCCTTCATGCCCCGACCCCTCCTATGAACTCCGGACACCCACAGACCCTATCCTTCTCATCTGAAGAGGATTCCTTGAGAAAGGCGTGGTAATGGTGCAGGCACATAATCCTAGCACTGGCTATGGAGGCGGAGGCAGAAGGACCACAAGTTATAAACCAACATAGGCTACATAGACAATCTTGACTGGAAAAACACAAAATCAAAAATCCCAAGTGACATTTTTTTTAGAAGAGCCAATCAAGTCCATTGGAGTCTCTCTAACTTCTTTATTTCTTTGCATTCTTTAAAAACAAAAGGTCACCAATAGTCTCAACAGACAGTGACTTATGTCACATAAAACCTACTGTCATGATTAACACTAGCCAGATTTAACAGGAAAGATGGACACACATCTACTGGATATGAACAGGACTTCTGACTTTTACAGAATAGTCTCTATTCTATAAAAATATTCCCATGACTAATACAGGAAGAGAGACAGGAGGAGTGTCCCTAAACACAGTAGAACTTCACTTGCATCTTTAAGATCATGCTGGCAGAGGGCAAGAGAATACAAAACTGCTTCCAACAGGCAGTTAGCCAGAGCTGAATAGCCCAGTACGGCCATCCTCTGGTCCATGGGCTATGCCTAGACGAGACACCTGCAAATGCAGTGTCCATGGGCTCAAGTCTCCTGGAGGACAGGCTATCTTGCCCCCAACTGTTTGGAAATGTGTCACCCAGGGTCAGGTCTATAAGAAACAATGACTAGCTTCATGAAAGCACCCTCCAACTGTGGGCTGAGACTCCAAAGGTTCAGGTAGTAGAATAGATCCCTTGTATAGAATTGCCCTGTATTAACCCATGGGTGCTGTCCTGTGTGCATGCCACTAGAGCAAAGGATATTTGCATTATTGCCAACACCCACACGGCCTTCCCAACGCTTGGCTCAGAGTAAGAGATGCAAGTGATCTCGAGGGAAGATCCCTAGACACCCATCCCCACCCCACTGCAAGTCTTTGTGATCCTTCAAATTTACCCTTTGTCACTCTGGACCACGGGGGCACTTGCAGAACGCCCACTTTCGCTATTAAGGTGGAGACATAGCACAGACAGTTTTCTTCTGCACATCAGGATCCAGATGTCCAAGACCCACCTTACTCAGCAGCTAAGAAGGACATTTTTCTCTCCCACTCTTGAAAACTCGAGTCCGTGCCTTGACACAAGTCCACAAATCCTAGTGGGAGGATCTATAGATGAGGCCAGCCCCAGGATCTCAACTCAGCTACGGTGGAGTTTTGGCGTCAGGAGATGGATTTCCAACCCCAGACTGTTCTCTCTGACACAGAGAGGGGCAGCCTGGCGCACTAACAAAAGCCAGTGTGGGTGGCAAGGTGACTGCACATTTCAGCTTCAGCGCTCCGGTGTGGGGCTTGCACCTGATCACCAGATGCTTCAAGCAGATGGCCAGGGAGGGGGAGCCGGCTTCTGGTTGTTTCTGAGGACTACAGGAGAACCAATCCAGAGAGCCGTCCGGGAGTGCCCGGCTCAGTGTGTTCTCCGGGCGCCTTGCAGAACGGAGCCCCGATTCTGGGGAGCCTTCCAAATACGCGCATGCCCACCTTGAGTGTGGCACTCGAACAAGGCAGTGGGCTCGGCCAGCACACATCCTTTTGTCCACCGAATGGCTTTAGGATCTCTTTTCTGGATGGTCTTCTGGAACAGGCCACGGTGCATCTGTTATCCAATCCAGAAGGCCTCAATAAATAGGATTCATTTGCAAATTAATTTTTCAGGAAGTGACTGGGTGAGCCATAAAAAGCAGCCTCCCTGTGGTTCCCCAGCCTGGCCTCACCGGCAACCCTGGGTGACTGCTTCCTTCGGCTGACCTTGGCACTGGGTGCTAGGAGTCCTGACAATGACCTCGCCCCGTCTGAAAGGTGGTGGCAACTCCTGGGATTGGAAGAGCTGGCAGCAGGGGCGTGGGCTGTGCCAAGCAGGGCTTTCTGGAGACATGAGGATTTTTCAAAGCTCCCCTCGCAGCAGACGCTGCTGGCAGGGTCTGTGGGCCAGAGCTGAAAGGAGGCTCAGCCTGGTCTTGTTCCTGCCCAGAGACTCCTTCCTCTTCCAGGAAATCCAAGTCCTTGCATGCCCAGGCACACATGGCTATGCAAATGTAGGAACAAGCACACAGAAACAGGTACTCGTGCACGCATGTGTGCACGCGCAAGCCACACACACACACACACACACACACACACACACACACACACAGCATCTCGCTGAAAACAACTGGATTGTTTTTTTCAACGGATGTGCCCATCCCCCATGCCAGTCTGAAAAGTATCTGAGATATATGCAAGGTGTTCAGCCAATCAGGGAACGGGTGAGTGAGTGAAAGAGGCTCACTTTCCGTCTCCCCGCACCTGTGCAACCCAGCAGAGGACTGGCAGGAGCCTCTGAAGCTCCCGGGTCCTCTGAGCCTCCCAGTCTCCACAGCTGATCTTGTAAGGACCCCGCCCCACTCCACCCAGGAACCTCTGCTTCCCCAGTTCATACCTACTCGAGCCTCTGCCTGAGCCAGCCCTGTTTTCAGCATGAAGCTCTCTCAGCACGGAGTAGAGCCTGCACTTCTCCCCGGCCTTGGACATCTGGGGTTGCTCAGCTCCACCTTGCTGTAGGAAAGCAGGACTGGTGGGCCTGTGAGGGTCCCTCACTCTCCTTCATCTTGACTTGCCTCCCGCTCGGTAAGGGCTGTATGTCGTGGTGAATGTATGAGATGCAGGACCCAGGAATCCCAGTACCGTGAGAACAGAGGGACGTTCTCAGCCAAGGAGAGGGCTGGGCGTACCCAGGATCCTCTCACTACAGCCATTCACTGGCTCTTCAACATGGGGCAAATTGCCTAACTTCTCTAAGCCTCGCTTCTTCCTTAAGAAAATAGAGATACTTCATAAGACTATTGGTAGGCTGGAAAAGGCAGTGGTCTAATGCACACATAGCCCAGCATGCCACATTGGCCGAGTAACAACCACCCACACCACACCTGTGTTAAGCCTGGACTCTTTCAGGGTCAACATCAATGCAAGCAACCACCAGGGCTGTCACCCTTTCCCCACTGTGTTCTTTCTGTACAAACAAGATTGACTTGTCGTGTTCAGCTTCTCCTTTCTCAGATGACGCCCCTCCCACAGGCACACAGCAGTCTAGAATGGCGCCCCAAGGTGTGCTGTGTCCTCGCCTCTGTCTCCCTAGGCAAAACTAGAGGCAACTTTATGTTCCCGCCTACATGAGGAATGCAGAGAACCGCAGAGGCCAGTGGGAGTTCCTCAAGGTCCCCAGGGTGGTGACAGGGCTGCCAGGCCAGCAACCAGAACAGGTGGCTGTGACTGGTGACGGAGCCTCCAGCCCCAGGCTCTTCCAAAGAGACAAGGATTAGCCCTATGCCCTGGCCAGCGGCCAGCTTAGATCGTTTCATTTGGCCTACTTAGCTGTCCCCCAGGGGTGCCGGGGAGGGGATGATTCATCACTGTCTGGGGGCACCCTCATGCAGAGAGGGTTCACCCAGGAGAGACTGTATCTCTGTCAGTCTATGTGACATGACAAGCTCAGTCCCCGGGCTCCGGCCTCAGGAAGTCAAAGAAGGCAGGGTGGTGGGTACAGAGAAAGACAGGAGCAAAGCCCAGCACATCAGTTCTGAGCCCATCTGCAAGTACCATGCACAGGTCAAGGCTGAACAGAGGAGGGATGCTGCGGGCACGGCCACAAGCCTGTTTCAGGTCACTGCTAGAGGCACCACAATGTTGGAGAGAGGAAAGCAAGAGAGAGATGCAATCTCTGCCCGAGAGCACCAGTACTCCACAGGCCCTTAGAGCTCCATGTCTAGAAGACACAGAATTGAGAGACCTTAACCCAGGGGCACTTATCCAGAGAGGTGAAGTATCAGGCCCAAGGTCACCCAGAACAATGAAGGCATCAGGGGGACCCCCCTTCTCCTGTCTCACAACTGGAGTTCAGAAACAGTAACCTCCCCTTCAAAACACAGACCAGTCACAGTAGCCCGAGGAAGCTGAATCAGGAGGCAGATGCTGAGAAACTCTTGGTAGATGAGCCCCACCAGAATGGGGTCCCTGAGACTTTACCACTACATTGTGATTGGTGTGTGTGTGTGTGTGTGTGTGTGTGTGTGTGTGCGCGCGCGCGCGCGCACGCACCTTGTGCCTGTGTGGACTTCCCTATATCGGAGTGTGGCTGTTGCTGGCTGGACGCCCCTGTCTGGCTCGGTCACCCCTACAGCACATCCGCTCAGCATTCACTTCCCTTCTGCACAAGTAATTAAGAAACACCTGTGTTTCTCCATCAGGCTGCACATTTGGGGAGAATGTCTCTCACATCGCGTGGAGGAGGGGACTCAAGGCTCCTCTGGAGCTCAGCTGTGGAGTGACCCAGGGTCCCATTTCTGCGCCTCCGTCGGGGGACAAGAGCAGGCCTGAGAAATCACAGCTCCACAGAACCTGCTTCAAAATGGCCGAAGCCCCCCAGAACTTTGCGGCATCGGGCTCCTGGAGGTGCCCTGGTGCCAGCTCTCCTGCCTATGCCAGCTTCTGCACAAGCGAACAGCTTGTATCCCCATGAAAATCAATGGATGGAACAAATTGTATTAAATTATGTAAAATGATACTAAAGAGCACATTCTACCAGCGAAGAGAAGGGAGAAAATACCCCCCCAATCTTATTTTAATAAATCTGGCAAAATTATAGGAGACAATAAGGAAGGGGGAAATGCTAAATTTTTATGGCATTTAAAGTCACATCTTCTGGCCATAAGCGGAGACTGGGGATTTATCCCCTCATAGGTCAGATGGGCATAATTCTTCCGTATGTCTGACACTTTTGAGTTATTTATCACCCTGCTCCAGCCAGCGACATCTCCTGCCTGACTCCCCTCCATGGAGACACACTGGACCAAGCAGCGAAAGGGAATGCAATGTTCTGTGGACCTTAAAAAAAAATCCTGCCCTTCGTGGATTTTTTTTCTCATGGTAAATAGCTGTAATTAGTATTGAACTTTCAATAGAACCTCTTGCCTATATCAGGAAACATTATTTGGAAATGTCTTAGCCATTTCCATTCTCCTGACTCTCTCGTGTAGCTGCCATCTTGAAAAAGAAAGAAAGAGCAAGGAAATGGACTATTTAGAAAACCTTTTCCCGCCTTGGCCCACGTCAGTCCCGGCAGCAGAGATCAAACCAGTCCATGGTATATTTTCTGCCTAGGAACCATCTGAGCTGACTTGGGGTAAAGGGTGTTCGGGGCGCTCCCCGAATGAGGCATGCTGGGTAAGCGTAGCCTTCGGCTGTATGATCTTGAATATGTTTTAAAACCCACTGGTAGAGTGGACACACCGGTCCTAATTTCACCTCGCGCTTATAAAGATTAAGATAATTAAATCACCTACAAGCATCTACACAGCTCCCGTCCAACAGAGAAGCATTTCCTGAATGGCGGCCTCTGGCATTGCCAGGGGCTGTGGGGGAACTTACCCACTTCCCCTGGCTGTGACATAATGTGGCCGGCGTTTTCCTGAGACTTGCCTGGCAAGATGGTGTCACTTGGGAAATACAGACAGGTGACTGTTGATATCAAATGCTTCCTGCCCATGTCTCAGGCAAGGGAATAGTGACTGGGTGGTGGGTAGGTAGAGTCAGGTAGGAATCCTGGAGTCATGTCCGTCTCCCTGTGGCGTGATAGGGAAAACTCACCTGAACTCAGACATCTTCTGGACATCCACCCAAGCTGTGACCTCACCCTGCATTCGCCAGGCACCTGACTGCCTTCCCCCCAACCCAGGTAGCCACACCCCACCCAGCCTTTCTCTTCAGCATGCCCAAGGTCCCATAGATCATCAATGATAAGACATGCTTAATGCAGGCATGTTTAAATTGAACAAGTCTAAAGAACAGTCCACCCTTATAATAAATATTATGGTCTTTGAATCTTTTCCACATGCTAAACAAACACACAAACAAAAACCCTCATGGTCTTTTGTACAGAGGGAGTTATCTGCAAGCCTTTCCATATGACATAATTTTTTAAAACTGTTCCTAAGCCTGGAGACATGGCTCAGTGGTTAAGAACTATTGCAGGGGACCCAAGTTCAGTTCGCATCACCCATGTTGGATGGCTCCCAACTACCTGTAACTGTACCTCCCAGAGACCAGATCTTCTGGACTCTGTAGACACTGTGCTCCCATGAACAACCATGCCACACATATACATGTGGCTAAAACATAAACCTAAAAAAGGGACCTCCTAAGAAACCATTACTTTGCTTGCTGAGGGCTTTCTCAAGCTCTGGAGAGTCATGTGAGTTCATATGAGAAGGCCTGGGGCCCAGGGCAGGCCCTGAGTTTTAAGAGCAGGACCCACAATGAGAAGGAAGAGTCTGGGTTGACTAATGGGCCTAGACAGTGGGATAGGTGGAAACGGGAGAAGCCAACTCAGAACACCAAGAAGTCACATGGAAGAGTGATGAATCTAGGGACTTCCTTCTTGTATGTCCATCTAGATCGCAGAGTACCACACACGCTCTGGTAGCCCCAGTTAGCCCCTAGGCTGAGGTATTTTACAGAGTAGGAGACAGGGTTTACACAGTAGTTGCTAAGAATTGTAAAGGGCTTGTTCCCAAAAAAATTAGTGTGTTTCAGGATTGTTCCCCACAGCTAGATGATTGGGAGAGATTAGTGGACAGTAACTAGGTCATGTGGGCCCCATCCTGAGGAATGGATTGATTTGGGACTCGTTCTAAAAGCAGTCTGCAGACGTGAGGACATGGGGTGGAAAGTCTGGTGATAGGGGGCAAGGAAGACACTATGATTTTTTTCTACCTGAGATCATGGTGTGATAGAGTTCCTGTGGTAAGTGGTATGAAAGATGCAGGCTGAGTGAGCCAGGCTGTCTAGGGCTCCTGCTTTGGCCATCTAGGGAGACAGGGAGGTACTGGGAGCCTCAGAACCTCAAAAGCCAGTGAAGTCCCTGGAGGCCAGCTGTCTCCCCCACTACCCAGGGCATTCAGTCCCTTTACCATGGGGATGCCCAGTAGTGAGTGGGCCACCGACTCAGGTCACAGAAGGGTGGAGCCAGGTTGCTTCAGGCTAAACCACGTTCATATATAACGCCTCCTTAAATAGCTGGAAAAGACAGAGATGCAAAGTGTCGCGTCACCCCACCCCACCCCACCCCCAAAGCCTCTCGCTGCAGCGACTATTTTCGAAAAGGCTTTTAAGAGGTGTGAACGTGGGCCTGCCTGCTACACTTTTCTAGCAAGGCGCGCTTCATCTTACGGCTTCAAACAACAACTACAGAGCAACCGTTTTGACCTACCTGCTGGGGCTAGGAGCCAAGAGCGCATGGCAGTAATGGGGACTGGGAACCTAGGCCATTAGGCTGCCCCAACCATCCAATCACAATTGTCCTCTCAGAACGTCCTTGGTTCCAAGCCTGAGCTCAGTTTGGACGGTGCTGAAGTCCCTGAGGTTTGTGCCTGCTGAACACCACTTAAGCCTGCATTATGAGCCCCTTCTTTGGGCAGGTACAGCTGTTCCCATACTTACAGCCTTTATACACAGCAAATTGCCCAAAACACCCAAATAAATAACAGGGAACCTATTCTTCCCGCCTGCCTTAGGGCCAGTTGAAAGGTAATAGGAAAAACTGACTCTCTCGCCCGCGTCAGCGGGAGAAATGGATGCTTCAAGCCCAGGCCCGGAAGTTCATGGTGAGCAGGCTTTGATTACTACAGGTTTCTATACAACGGTATAAGCCATAAACTTATTTTTAATCTGCTGCTTCGAGGAGTGTGCCTATGAATTGAAAGGCACTGTACTCCACCTGAGGGACTGGTTCAGGGTGCCGTGGTTAAAGTACAAATGAATCATACAGGAGTCCAAGAGAAGAGAGTCTAAAACAGAGAGGAAGGAGAAGGAACAGGGGTACTGGGGGATGTTGTGAAGGTCCCAATCCCTGGGCGGCTACAGTGACGCCTCACGTCAAATGTACCCTACATCCATGGGTGGCACCTGCTCAGCCTGAAAGCCTCAGGTCCCGAGGCCAGCTGTTCACTACCCCAGCTCTGCGCCTGTTGTAACTTCATGCCCTGTCAAGTTTCCAACAAACATTTTGAAATGTGATGGTGGGAAGATAACATTATTTTAGGTTTGCAAACCTGCACCGCTTTTAAAGCAATGGAACAGGGCTGGAGAGATGGCCTGGTGTCTAAGAAGACTTACTAATCTTGCAGAGGACCCCAGTTTGGTTCCCAGCACCCAGGCCAGGAGGCACACAAGCACCCAAAACTCCATTCCTAGGGATCTGAGACTTCTGTCCTCTGTGGGCACCTATACTCAGGGGCACAAATCTGCACACAGACATAAACAAATACATAGATATAAAATAATAAAGATAAATCTTAAAAACACAAAATATGGAGCCCTCCTAGGCTTACATTTCCTTCTTTTCCTCCCTCCCGCTCTCCTTCCCTTCTTCTCCTTCCTTTCTTCCTCCCTTCCTTCCTTCTCCCCTTCCTTTAAGATAGGGTCTTGCTCTGTTGCTTCAAACTCAAACTCTTCTTGCCTCAGTCTCCCCAACTGTACTGGTCACTTTCGTCTTGCTGTGATGTGTCATCACAGCCAAGGAAACTTAGAGAAGAAAGGCTTTGTCTTGGCATTGAGCTCTAGAGGGATAAGAGTCCATGATGGAGGAGCAAAGACAAGCAGCCAGTAGCTGGCAGGATGGCCAGAGCAAGATGCCAAGAGTTCACTCATACCTGGAACCACAGGAATGAAGCAGAGATGGACCAGAAATGACACAAGTCATCAATCCCTCAAAACCTACCTCTAGTGAAATAATTCCTCCAACAAGGCCCTATCTCCTAGATCTCCTTCAACAGCCGTCACTGAGGACTAAGTGTTGAAAGACATGAACCTGTGGGAGCCATTCTCATCCCAACCACCACAGTACAGGACTGCAGGCAGGCACCACCATGACTGGCAGGCTGTTTTTTGCATGCAGAGGAGGAGATGCTGAGTTCGGTCTCCTCTGAAGTCCGGACACTGTAGCCTTCTCATGGCACAGAGAGACAACAGCCCTTCTGCAGTCTAACCTCACTTGGGACAACGGAGGTCAGCTCCCCATAGAAAGGCTTCAAATTGTCTGTGATGACATTTGGAAGCTGCTCCCACTGCTGTCATGGGAAAGGAGACTAGACTGGTCTTATCAGATTCCGGCACAGCAGTGGAGGGGAGGGATGATAGGGGCTGGTGTGTAGGTGTGGAATTATGGGTATGTGTGACAAATAAGTCTTGGCACACAGCATTTCAAGGTTCGTTGTGCAGTCTGTCAGAGCTAAGGACAGTAATGCCCTGTATCTCTCAAAAAATCTAGAATTTTTAGCCATGCAGTCGTGGCGCATGCCTTTAATCCCAGCACTCGGGAGGCAGGGGTAGGCGGATCTCTGTGAGTTCGAGACCACCTGGTCTACAAGAACTAGTTCCAGGACAAGCACCAAAGCTACAGAGAAACCCTGTCTCAAAAAAACAACAAAATCTAGAATTTTGAGTGTTGCAATCCACACACAATATTTAAGAAGGTAGACACCCTTATTTGAACATCATACATGTACAGTTGTGGAAGAATACCTAGTGTTCGAAAAATATGTCCAATTTTATGTATTACTTAGAAATATATTTTAAAATTATTTTTGCAAATCTAGGATTGAAAGGGCAAGAGGACCAGGATGGGACGTTTGCTGGGGAAAGTAGTCTCTTTTATATGATGCGGAAGCTGCACCTTGGAAACCTCAACTACATGGTTGCCTAAACAAGACCTAAAAAATGATACCACCAGTAGACACTCTAATACAGATGGGGGAATTCTCACAAGGCCTTACCCCTTGAAGAACCACAGGAAATTGATGGTACATAAGGAAGGGAGAACTAGTCTCATCCAGGGATAAGACCCTGATTGGTGACCAGTCCCAAGTGGTCAGCCCTAAACTCACAGATCAGCAACACTCAATAAACCCAGTAGGTTGTACTTATAAAGGTATATAAATATATAATATGTGTGTGTGCATGTGTGTACATGTATGTGTGTGTAACAATTATAATTTTAAAATAAGGGATCATGAATTTGAAAAGAAGTGGGAGGGACATAGGAGGAATTGGAGGAAAGAGAGTGAGGGAATGTTGTAAATATAGTATTCAAATATGAAATTTTCAAAAAACAAATTAAAATATTATACTATTATTGTTATTAAATTTTTATCCAGCTTTATTGAAGGGTAATTGACAAATGTAGATTATACATTTTCGATGCACATAGCATAATCTAACAAACACTGGCAAGTTTCCTTAATTTCAAAATGGAACTAAATGAATGAGCAGGCTTAAATATTATTTTTTAATTTAAGAGCTCTTGAGTGTATCCACCCACCCTTCCCCCATCCCCAAAGTATGTGCCATGCTTTTCTTCAGATCTGACTAAAATTACTTCCTACAGACGAGCACTGGATCCTAAATGTCACCTCAGAAGACTGGGAGACCATTTACTCCCTATTTATTGCAAATATTGTCTGGTGCTCTGCATGTAAAGAATGCTCTTGATTAGGAAGGCCCTTCCTTTTGTTCCCAGCTTCTAAAAATATAAAGGCGATCACAAAATATGAAATAAAATCTTAGTACAGGTGACATGAATCTTTTCTATCAGACTTTAATTTGTGTGTGTGTGTGAGTATGTATGTGTGTGTGTGTGTCTGTGTGTGCAAGCACATGCTCAGAATTGGGGTAGAACATTAATATAAAGATTCAAAAGAATAATTAAAGATCTACCTGGACACAAACCTGCCTGAGGGAGGACCTTTTATGTTGTTTTGCTTTCTGCATGTCATTCAAAAGGTTTGCAACTGGGAAATGATGTTGAACTAAAATAAGACAAGAACACATTGAGTAAAATTATACCCTGTCCAATGAGTTGACACCCCCTTTAGACAGCTCACCATGACAGCTCACTCTGCAATCACCACTGGTGCACACAGGGTGACATTTAAACTTGGCACAGTAGTGTGGGAGAGAAGCCATGTCCCCGAGCAGTGGTGTGCACGGGGAGTCCTGTGTGGCAGAAGACCCCAGAGTCCCCAGCATCTCACACTTGGCTCTTCTCTGGCCTTGTGATGCTGCAGCCTAGTACACCCCTGCACCAATCCCTGGCTGGTTCCACTCAGCTCTGAACTGATAATGTTGATTTTTATTGCTGCTGATGTTTTTCTCTTTCTTTTCATTCTCTTCTTTTAAAAACAGTTGTGTATTCCAAGAATCCAGTAGATGCCATAAACCAAAGCTATTACTAAAGTCTCCACATAGTTTCTCAGATACTCACTCACAATGCTTACTATAGCAATGAGTAAGATGAGCGGCAACTACCAAAGGAACAACAGTTTTAACAATATCCCCCCCAAAAAAACTGTTATTGGGATTCTTGCCATCTCCTTTCCCCTCTGCCTGCCCCTCTCTCCAGCCCACTGGGCCATTCCCTCTTTCCTTTCTTTGATGATGGCGTGAGATGAAACAGTACCCAAGTGACTAGATGGAGAGGGATGATGGGCATGTGCGCAGTGATGTGGACAGTTTGGTCACTCTCACTGACATTTTAAAAATGACCGCCAGGATAATTCCCAAGCAGCTGACGGGGAGATAGCATGCCCAGCACAGACACACTGGACAAAGGTCTGGGTCAGACTTGAGTGGACACTCCGCTGTGCTACTCACAATGGCACATGACTAAAAGCATGTATTTATTCTGGAGTTTTCATTTAAATATCTTCTTAAAGATCTACTTATTTTCATTTTGCGTGTGGGGGGGTGTTTTGCCTGCATACATGTCTATGTATCATGTATATGCCTGCTATCTATGCAGGGCAGAAGAAAATATCAAATCCCCTAGAGTTGGACTTATAGATTATTCTGAGTTACCATGTACTTAGAATTGAACCCAGGTTCTCTGGAAGTGTGGCCAGTGCTTTTAATCTCTGAGCTATCTCTCTAAGTCTTATTCAATATTTTTGATCATAGTTGACTGCAGAAAGTGAAACTATAGGAAATAGGAGACTATAATGCAAATATCAATCCCATATCATAATTTGTGTCACATGCCATAGGCACTCATTCATTCAACAAATATTTTTGAGCACCTACTGTGTGCCAAGAACTGCTGCAGTTACCAGAAACACAAACTAACAGAGCAAACATTTCCCAAAGAGTCAGGGCTAAAGACTAGGAAATAAAAAGAACAAAGCCATCATATATATGCTAGAACGTGGCAAACACCATAGGCAAAGAACGAGGCAAAGAGCCCAGAGTGACTCCATAGGGTTTGTAATGGGAGATGTCCTATCAACTTTGTGAGCTTCAGCCCTTGCTGTAGTTGTCTGGTGTCTTCTGTCTATGCCTTCCTACAGAGCTCTACCCTCACATGGGACGAACCCCTTCAGAAAGACCACATGCTTTAGTTCTGACGAAGACCAGAGGTTAACGCCTATGGAGTTGGTGATACACTACTGGGTACTAAAGACGATGGGGTCTCCAGGAGCTGAATCTGGTTTGGGAACGAAGCCTGCATGCTATTCTTTTACAAAAAGGCAGGGAGAAAACAAGGAGCATTAGAAAAGAGAAAACAGTGGCACACAAACTTTCAAAGGAGGCACGGCCCAAACCTGAGGGGAAGGTGGTAGATGGGAGCGGTGGCCTTCGCCAGAAGATGTAGTCCCCACTCCTCACCCCCTCGGGCATGCCAACAGGGGACTGGGATACCTGCAACAGGAAGATGCTGAGCCCATGGAATCGTACAATATGGCTGCCTGGATAAGACACACACAGTGACAACACCAGCTGGACTTCCAGTGTGGATGAGGGAAATTTCACATGGCCCCACCTACATGGAGAGCTACAAGGGGAGTAATGGCTAAGAGAGAGACTCAGTCTTCTCCAGAAACGAGGCTCCTGATAGGTTATTGGATCCCAAGTGGTCAGCCCTAAACACGTGTACATGTGTGCAATGCTAAATGGATTTAGCTGATTGCATTCATATATTAACTCACACATACACAATATATGTATGTATGTATATACATATATATACATATATATGTGAAGAGGTCAAGAAAATGTGATGGAGTAGGGGGACATAGTTGAAGAAGAAATTGTGTGGAAATTCTATAAATACAGTATTCAAATATGAAGTCCTAGAATTTTTTAAATAGAAAATCAATAGACCTATGCCGGGCAGTGGTGGCGCATGCCTTTAATCCCAGCACTCGGGAGGCAGAGGCAGGCAGATCTCTGTGAGTTTGAGACCAGCCTTGTCTACAGAGCTAGTTCCAGGACAGGCTCCAAAACCACAGAGAAACTCTGTCTCAAAAAAAAAAAAAAAAGAAAAAAGAAAATTAATAGACCATAACAGTCCTACCAAAATAAGTGGGGGGAGGTGGAATACTAAACACATATTAAGGAATATGCTTTTCTAGGAGAGATAAGAACTAGTCCTGTAATGACACTCTGCTTGCAAATCAACACAGTACAAGATCTTTGAAGCAGCAGTATGGAAGGGAAACCAAGTATCAAATGGCCGAGTTAAAAGCTCCATCAGACACAGAAGAGTCGAGAAGAGACTCTAAGGAGAGGTCTGCAAGAAGAACTTGATAAAAATCAAAGTTTAAAAATCAAGAACTAAAACAAACTAATGAAAGACCAGAAGGACAAGCTAGACAAAAAATTCTTAATATGTTCATGCCTCTGAAGAAAACAGTATTTAAAAATAACAAAATCCCACAAAGTAATAAAACAGTCCTCAAATAAAGAAATACAATTTTTAGGTTGAAATAGTCCAACTAGTTTTAGGAAGCCCTTGGATATTTTAGAACCCAGAATCAAAAGCAACAAGAATCCCATAGATGCTACATTTGAATAACAGAGCAATGAAAGCAAAAATCACAAAAAAAAGGCTTGAGAGTTTTATTAAGATATATAGTGGTGGCCACGGAGATATGTAAAACACCGCAACTATCAGCTGATAGTGTACAAATGCGCACACACACACACAAGACAATGGAGAAAGCTCAGAAAATATAATCAGTGCTTTAAAAAGGCGAATGGTGATGACTAGTGTTGACTGTCGAGTTTTCAGGACCTGGAGACACCTCTGAGACTAGCCTCCAGACACACCGATGAAGGGTTATTTAGATTAGGCTAGCCCCCGAAAGTCTGTGAGGAAGTGCATTAATTAGGTTAAGTGAGCTGGGACAACACAGCCTCAACCTCAACATGCGTGGATCCTTCCCTGGGGTTGCGTCCTATACTGTATGAAATGGAGGAAGGCGGTAAAGGGCTCTGTCCTTGAACCGTGAACCAAGGCAAACTTTCTCTCTTAAGTAGCTTTTGTTGGAAAAGTTGATCACAGTAATGGGAAAAATAACTAAGACAAAAGGTAAAAAGAATTTTAATGCAAACTCATTGAACTAGAACTAGTATGTGTTTTACATCCATAGAGCTTGCATCTTGAAGGCCACCCCCCACACACACACACCGCCAAAGACTTATCTTTGGAAGGCTTGGTCCCCAGTGTGAGCCAGTGAAGGTCTCCAGGTCTTTGGGAGGGGGGGGATGCCTTGCGAAGGATACAATCTTGCTATTATTTATTTTTATTCCTGGTCATGGTGAGTGCCACCATACATTTCTGTCACAGGTTTGAAGCAATGGGCCCGAATGATCATGGACTGGAGCCTCCAACCTGTGAGCCAGAGAACCCTTCTCTCTTCCTAACTAACCTGTCTCAGGCTGACTGTTACAGTGACAGAATCTGAGTAATACACTTATCGATAAAAAGAAAGCATTTTTTTTTCTGGACACATAGTCAATGTGATGGATACAGATACATCCCTTTTGTAACAACACTAAAATACACCATGATCCTATATATGTAATTCACATATATAGACAAAGTGACTCAAGAATTAATTTATAATGGCTGTCAGTTATAACATGATCGCATACCATAAAATAAAACAAGATGCTCTGGACATGATGGTGCACGCCTTCAATCCTAGCACTTGGGAGGCAGAACTAGGTGGGTCTCTATAAGTTCTAGATCAGCCATATTCTTTAAAATAAAGATAAACAAAAATAAAATAAAAAATTTAGTATTCCAATCAGGGAAGTTAAAATGAAAGTAGACAAACTTCATACTAAAGAGTTCAGGTAGACTCAATGATTGAAGCATAGAACCCCAAGAGTAAGACCACAAAGCAAAACCGAACAGTTCTAAGACGCTAAGTCAAGAAAACAGATTGTAATGCCCGTAATGCCGGGCGGTGGTGGCGCACGCCTTTAATCCCAGCATTTGGGAGGCAGAGGCAGGCGGATCTCTGTGAGTTCGAGGCCAGCCTGGTCTACAGAGCTAGTTCCAGGACAGGCTCCAAACCCACAGAGAAACCCTGTCATGAAAAACCAAAAAAAAAAAAAAACCAGAATGTAGAGGGAGAATATGAGATTATAAGCAACAAAATTGAAAAGAGGCACAAGTTCCATTGTCCTGAAACAGAAAACCAGTATTCTTTCCGAATGCCCAAAGAAAGCAAATACAACAACTCTAATGTGACCATAAGGACATCTAGCACATGACCCCACTCCAGAGATGTAGGTGAGGTCTCAGCGAGTTATATATGTGGAGTAGAGTTCCAGCTTCTAAATTAAAAATAAAGCAAACAAACATTTAGGACTTTTTAAAGATAAAAAGCACTCAAGATTAAGTAGAAATTAAAGAGAAATTGCAAAATCTTTAGTTTACAAACTAATTGTACATCAGGGGGATACAGATAGAACCAGGGGAAAAGAAGCTTTAAAGCACAGACTAACGGCTCACTGGTTAAGAGCACTGGCTGTTGTTACAGAGAACCCGGGTTCAAGTCCCACGCCCATGTGAAAGTTCACAACCATCAGTAGCTCTAGTTCCAGGGACCTTAAATGCCCTCTTCTGTCCTCTCTGGGGACTACAGCTATGTGGTACACAAACATCAGGTAAGACAGTCATACACATAAAATTAAATTAACAAATATTGCTTTAAAAATCTAGATTATTTAGTAACAAGTGAAGAAAACGTGCAAACCAAGTATTGAGTTCACAGTACAGAGGAATCAAAAACTAATTTAAAAAGAAAAGCAGCTCAATGTCCTTTATTTATGGCTAGAAACCAAATATGAGTGAGTACATTCCATGCTCCTCTTTTTGGGTCTGGCTTAACTCACTCATAAATAAAGGACATTGAGCCTATAATTTGTGATCCTAGAGAAGCTAAATAAGAAGGTGAACCCAAAGAAAAACATATAGGCATCCCCCTGAATATTAACCTTCATCAGGCGATGAAAGGAGACAGAGACAGAGACCCACATTGGAGCACCGGACTGATATCTCAAGGTCTAAATCAGGAGCAGAAGGAGAGAGAGCACGAGCAAGGAACTCAGGACCGCGAGGGGTGCACCCACATACTGAGACATTGGGGATGATCTATTGGGAACTCAACAAGGCCAGCTGGACTGGGTCTGAAAAAGCCTGGGATAAAACCGGACTCGCTGAACATAGCAGACAATGAGGACTGCTGAGAAGTCAAGATCAATGACACTGGGTTTTGATCCTACTGCACGTACTGGCTTTGTGGGAGCCTAGGCAGTTTGGATGCTCACCTTACTAGACCTGGATGGAGGTGGGTGGTCCTTGGACTTCCCACGGGGCATGGAACCCTGATTGCTCTTTGGGCTGATGAGGGAGGGGGGCTTCATCGGGGGGGGGGGAGGGAAATGGGAGGCGGTGGCGGGGAGAAGGCAGAAATCTTTAATAAATAAATAAATAAATGCAGCTCTTACTATGTGTGGGGGCGTTGTGGGTGTGGATGTGGTACAGTGCGTGGAGCAAACAGAAAAAAATAGTCACCTCAGGAATCTCCAACAGGGAGAGATAGTTTTGCAGGTGACACTTGGAAAGTTCTGGAGAGCACCTTGCTATCAGAGACCAGGGTGCCACAGTATGCTCTAGACTTCACAGGACAAGTCCCTCATCCCACCCTTCCCCAGCAAAGAGCTAGTCACTGAGGCTAAGAAATCCTAAGCTTCCTCAATCAAGAAAACATACATCCTTAGAAACTAATTGAGTAAGACGGAAACAATGTGGATGAAAGAAAACCCAGGTAAGAAATGCATTGCAGGGCTGGAGGGATGGCTGAGTGGTCCAGAGCACTGGCTGTTCTTGCAGAGGACCCAGGTTCATTCCTAGCACCCTCATGGCAGTCAACAACTCCAGTCTTGTGCACAGGCATGTATGCAGGGAAAATACCCAGAAACATAAAATGCTTAAAAGAAGAATATAGTTTAAGTGTGTGCAAATAATTTTCAATGAAAATTAAAATAAAATTAAACCTTTTTGTCAAAGAGAAATTACCAAAACTGACTAGGAGAAAGACAGAGAGATAGATAGATAGATCGATTGATAGATAGATGATAGACAGATAGATAGATAGACAGACAGACAGATTGAGTTTTAAATAAGCCAATTATTAAAAACTAGTGAGCCATTGATGAGCTGTGTGAAAAATGCATCAAGCCTATGCTTCTAGTCCTTAGTTCTATGAACCCTTGAAAAGACACATGGTATGAGTTCTGAGTTACTACTCAGGAGCTGAGAGAAAGGAAATCTCCTAACTACATTTTGAAGGAGCAACAATGAAAGGAGCCACATTGACACCAAAACCTAAGAGAGAGATTTTCAAAACCAAACCTCTAACTGTGGGAGAGCAATGCAACCAATCCTAGAAATATTGTAAAAATTGATATTTGGCATATGATAATGCGCTCAGCAGAGAAAGGTTGCACTGGAACTAGTGGTCCAGGCCTGTGATCCCAGATAGTGAGAGGCTAAGGTGGCATGGCCATAAGTTTCAGGACGACTTGGGCTATAGCCTGAGTTCAAGATCAGATTGGCCAATGTATCTGCTGGCTCTGTCTCCAAATTTGAAGAAAAAAAGTACATGGCTGTAACTCAGTGATAGAGCCCCTGCCTAGAATCCCCCAGTGAGGGGCTGGGGTGTGGCTCAGTGGTAAAGCCCCTGCCTAGAATTCCCTAGTGAGGGGCTGGGAATGTGACCCAGTGGTAGACCCCCTGCCTAGAATCCCACAGTGAGGGGCTAAAAGTGTGGCTCAGTGGTAGAGCCCCTGCCTAGAATCCCACAGTGAGGGGTTGGGAGGGTGGTTCAGTGGTAGAGTTTCTGTCCAGAATCCACCAGGAGGAGCTGGGGTGTGACTCAGTGGTACAGCACCTGCCTAGAATCCCCCAATGAGGGGCTGGGGGCTTGGCTCAGTGGTAGAGCCCCTGCCTAGAATCCCCCAGTGAGGGGCTCGGGGCTTGACTCAGTGGTAGAGCATTTGCCTAACAAGTAGAAGGCCCTAGGTTCAGTCTTCACTGCTAAATAAAAAACCTTAATCAAATAGGGTTAATTCTTTAAATAAAAAGATATTTTAATATAAGAAAAATCTATTAATAGAGTGAATTCCTTAAATAAAGAGATTCTTTAACATAAGAACATCTATTAATATGATTCACTATTTTAATATTATGTCAAGGAAAAATATTTGATCATCTCCACAAATTCCATAAGAGGCATTTATAAATTTAAACATGAATCTCTGATTAAAACAAATAAACAATCAGCCGAACAGTCCTCACAGGGTATTTCTGTCACACACACATGGCCAGATGCTGTGGCGGGAAGGCTGAAATCATGAGCCTTGGAAGCAGAGCGGAGACCCACCACCACCCTCTCCCCCAGCGTCTTCCGGAATGTGGTAGTCATTGCCGCAGAGAAAGAAAAATGGGTTCTAGTTTTGATCATGGGAAGAATTGTTATTATTATTTGAAGATGATACGCTTCCATCCAAGAATACTCATGAGAAACCAATGGGGGAGGAAGGGAAGGAAGTGATATGAAAACTCAGACAGAGGTGGTTATCAAGTGAGAGTGTAAAACCCCACCAGTTACAGCAGTGGTTCTCAGCCTGTGGGTTGTGACCCCTTTGGGGGTCAAGCTCTTTCACAGGAATCGCATAACACCATCAGAAAAACACAGAGATTTGCATGACAATTCATAAAAATAGCACAATTACAGTTATGAAGTAGTTATGAAAAGATGAAAATAATTTTATGGTCGGGGGTCACCACTACGTGAGGAACTGTATTAAGGGGTCGCAGTGTTTGGAAGGCTGAGAACCACTGAGTTAAAGTGAATACAAATTAGAATGGTGCCAGTCAAGAAGAAACGTTAGATTTACAATGCAGAGTTGGGGTGGGCCTACAAACAGAATTAACCCAAGGCCACCTTGCTTTCTGTTGAGGTGATAAATACAATGTCCGGAAAGGGTTCATTTCATCTTCCAATGTACTGTCCATCATAAGAGAAACCAAGGAGGAGCTGCAGCAGAGACCACCAAAGAATCAAAGAATGCTGCTTACTGGCCTGCTCCTCCTGGCTTACTCCGCCTGCCTGCTTTATTATGCAAACCAGGACCGCCTGCCTAAGGATGTTACTGCCTCCTGTGGGCTGGACCCTCCACATCCTTCAGTAAAGGAGAGAATGCTACAGACTTGCACACAATCTCTGGTGGAAGCAATTCCTCCGCAGAGGCTCCATCTTTCTGGGTGACTCTAGCTTATGTCAAATTGATAAGAATCAACCGGCACAGATCATAGATGAATGAATAACAGTTGTTTAAAGGCACAGAGTGGTATTTTGTTTCTGAACTATCTTTAAAAAAAAATAAATTTTTATCATATTTTTTTCTTTCACACACACACACACACACACAAAAACTTTGCTATTTTTCTGAGGAAGTCCATTTTCACCTGAAACCAAAGATCACAGAAGAATGTTAAGAAACTGGACAGATGGCTAAATTCTGAAGAAGAAAAAGAACAGCATGTGGGGAGGTTGTTGGTTGTTGAGTTATGCAACTATTAACCTGGCTGGGCAGGGGCAGAAAGAGCAGACCAATCAACACAGTGAAACCGGGAGTGAAGAAGTACAGAGATAGGAACGCATGTGTGAATGAGTGAACAATAAACATGCCCTTTTAATGACAGAAAGAATAAAGGATGGCTTAGTAAGCCGTGTTTGGGCAATAGCTGGCCACGGCATGGGGAGAAGCATCAAAAGAATAACACTGGGACCTTGTTCACCCCTCACATGAAAACAAAATCAAGATGGTTAAAGATGTAAATAGAATTAGGGAGGAGGGGCGCCGGTTAAAGGAAACGCTGAGAGTGATATAAAGCCTGGGAGTGAGCTTGTCATGGAAGCCACAATCTGACAAACGAATCTAAGAACAAAACTCGAACCCTCACTATGACAAAAATCTAAACAAAATCAAAAGGCATATGACACTCCGGGAAAAATATTTAGAATGTAAGTGACAGAAGAGGGCTAATTTCCTTAATATATAATAAACCCTTGCAAATCAGTGAGAAAGATATCAATCATGCAATAGGGAAAAAATAATGGGCAAATGATGTGAAAAGCCACGTCATTCCAGGGAAAGAGCGAGAGATGAGAAACATATGGAGAGACGCTCAGTGTCACTCATAATTAAAGACATCCAACTAAAACAATGGGGAACCTATAAGCTGGGCAACAGTTCCATCTCCCAGCACCCTGCATCTTGGGAATTGTTTTGTCAGCCTCTCTCTGTCTATCTGTCTGTCTGTCTGTCTGTCTCCCTCTCTCTCTCTCATGCAAATGACCAGTCTTAAAATGTGCATGTGTGTGTGTGTTTGAATATTCAATCTGCTTGTGCACAAGGCACTTGCTAAGTAAATTATTGCAGATCATCACAAAGAACGAGAGACTCTGCAACTGCGAACAATATACAAAGTATTTACGAAGATGTAAATGATGCCAACGTGGAGCAAACTGTTGTGGTCTGGGGGTGGCCTGATGGTCTCTTACAGGCTGCTGTGATTGTTTGCAGGTGGGGGAATCTTAAGAGGTGGCTCTTAGAGGTCAAGTCTTTGGGACTGTGCCTTCCAAAGGGAAGCCCTTTCCTCCCACTTCGCGTGACAGCACCAGGCAACTACTTCCACACAACCCCGAAACAATGGGGTGATCAAGGATGGAAACCCTGAGCCCAAGGAAGCTTTTCTCTCCTAAACTCACTCTTTTTTTCAGACATTTTGTCACAGCAATGAAAAGCTGACCAACATAAGAAGACACTCTGAAACAACATATGTGCTGCGTGTCAATTCGCGTTTAAACATTAATGTATGCATGCAAGCATTTGCATAGCAAATGTCTTGAAGTATGTGTATCAACTTGGTGGGGTCAGGATGAGAGGAAGTAAAGATTCTCCTTTAAATGCATATCCTTCCTGTGGGTTTAGTTGAGAGCAAGCATACGCAGTTCTTCTGGGATGCCAAAATGGGATGGATGTATTCTGAAAAGGCGGAGTCGATTCAGATGTGCTCCGATGACCAAACCTGCGACAAAGCTGAGCAACACCCTATGGCAGCAATGCCAATATATCACATAGGACAAAGCGAATACCAGGAAGTCCACTGCTAATAAATCGAGTATCTGATAGAAGACCCTTTCTGGAGGGTTTCCCATTTAAGAACCAGAGAAATGAGTATCTCCACAGACTTGTGACTTAATTGCTATGGGCAGGCTCTGCTAATTCACACAGAGTGGGGAGGGATGGGCGCAGGAGGGGAATATCAGCAGGTTCAGGATGTCTCATCCTCTTAAAGTTCCTTCCACAAGATATTTTTCCTATCATAGAAGAAAAAGAATCAGTAACTCGTTGCCTGGGATTTGTGGAAGAGAACTGTCTCTGTCCGGTGATCAAATGTGAACCTCATCAGGAGAGACATACGGGGCTGTGTGTCTCCTGATGACACACTCTGAGGGCTCAGGGCGTCTGAGTTAATATTCCTACTCAAAAACCGTAGGCTCCATCTAACCATGAGAACACAGTACCTGATCCCGGGTTGAAGGGCTTTCTACAGAACAACCAACTCTGACTCTTCTACAGTGTCCAGGTCATGGAAGGTGGAGGCAACTTGGGAGATTAAACAGCTGAATGCAAAGCTACCAGGCAGGCTGCTGAGTTGGATCCTGGCCCAGAGAGAGGGCATCAGTGGGATGTTGGGGAAATCTGAGCAAGAGCTGAAGATGAATTAATAACATTATTCTGAGGTTCACATTCTAGTTTAGATCTTTCAGGCCAAGAAAATGGGAAGCTGTTTGTATTTAAGGACCCCGAGTGAAGGGGTGGGGAAGAACTAATACTCAAATTGATTTATTTGCAATTCTTTTCTCTAATTCTGCCATTACTTTGAAATAAAAAGTTTAGAAAGTGAATTAAGGGCTGGTGAAGATGGCTAAGCCAGGAAGGTGCTTGCCACCAGGCCTGACATGCCCTGAGTTTGATTCCCAGGGTCCAGGTGGTGGAAAGAGAGAACTGATTCCTACGGGCTGTCCTTGGGCTGCCATGTGCATGCCTTCATGCACACCTCCTGCACAGGCATATGCAAAACAAAAACAATAAAGTGTAATAAAAGATTTCAAGATATATCAGAAAGAATTCTTCTAGAGGTGCAAGGGGCTACAGACCTGATAGGCCTTCACACCATCCAATCAAAATGGAGACCTGCTACTGGATTCCCTCCCCATCAGAAACCCTGGGCTCTCCTCACTAGTACACCCTGCCTAGAGCACTTCCTTTTCCCTAGATACTAAAGTCATAGTGGTCCTTCAAAACCCGGGAAAAGCCAGGCATGGTGGTTAACCCCAGCACTCCAGAGGTGGAAGTAGATGGAGCTCTGTGAATTCAAGGTCTTTCTGGCTCACATAGTGAGTTCCAGGCCAGCCAGTACTGCATACTGGGACCCTGCCTGGAAATGGTGGATGGATGGATGGATGGATGGATGGATGGATGGATGGACAGATAGGCAGACAAACAGACAGATAGTAGATAGATAGATAGATAGATAGATAGATAGATAGATAGACAGACAAACGGACAGACAGACAGATGATAGGTAGATAGATAGATAGATAGATAGATAGATAGATAGATAGATAGATAGATAGATCAAGCTGAGTGGGGTAAGAAACACCAATGATGCAGCCTCGAGACTAAGAACTAAAACCTTTCAAGCAAACCTGGAGCACACACTATCCTTAAGCTTCTCCACATGAATGCTTTGGGGAAGTGTCTCACTTGCCCCCAAACTTCCATTTTCAAGTCCACATAAGGAGGCTAAAACTCACTCAAAAGACAAAATGAATCTTGCACAGGAGCCCTGACTGTCAGCCGGGCCACTTGGTTTATAACCTCAAATCCCATTAGGAAGACATGGAAATCACTAAGGACACAAGACCCTTTGTCGCGTCAGCCTGTAAACTCGGGAAGCTGAAGTGATCATTCCAGAATGTCCATGGCCAAAAAGCAGAGGAAGATCTGAACCTAGGCGCCCTGACTCCTAGCTCCCAGGGCAAGCCACCGACTCACGCTTGAGAGATGCAAATGATTTTGAAAACCAAGGCCAAAGGCCACAGGCATAGATTTGCTGCAGATTATTGACACGAGTGTGCCGTGGACCTAGCCAATCAGAAAGTAATTTTATAAACACTGTTATTAAACAGAAGGGCAATTACTTTAAGTACTGGAAAAATGTCAGGGTCACACATGAATTTTGTGGGTATCACATTTTATTTGACACTCAGTGGATCAATGACTCCAAGAAAATTTATTCAGAAATAATATGCACCGTGTCACCAACCTTAAACCTGGGCCTCCCCTCTGTAGATTGTCCAAATTTAGAGAGGAATCATTTCCGTTTATTCTTTTTTTTTCTTAAGAACCGAGAAAAGCATTCAATGCTCTTTATACATAAAAGCACAAAATAATTAGGATTATGTGGTATGGGTAAAACAGGGTTGGTGTTCTTTTTATTTCTGCCTTTGTCAGTTGAACAGAAAAGACCGGTCTAGCTTTAAGTTTAAGGTGCTTACAGGGGACCTGTGGGAGCTTTTCTGTTATTGCTGTCTAGAACTGAGTGACCCTGGAGACCTGCATTGCCTCCACCCCCACACTCTTGAGACCTCTGCCTTGGCCAGATGTGTCATCCCTGTACTAATGACAGTCTCATAAGTACACAGAACTGCTACCCCCATCACCTCTAGCGTCATGTTCCTTGTAGTGTTTAGTAGCCAGGTAGCTTACTCTACCCTGAAAGGAGTTTGGAATGACTCCTAAAAGGCTCCAGAGTCCCCTGACTGTTCCCTCCTGTTCTTGTTTCTATTGTAATGATAAAAGCACCCTGACCAAAAGCAACTTTGGAAGGAAAGAGCTTATTTCATCATAAGGGTTATAGTCCATCGCCAGAAGAAGCCATGGCACAAACTAAAGGCAGGAACTTGAAGCAGAAGCCATGGAGGAATACTGCACACTGACTTGCTCTGTAGCACACATTTAGCTATCTTTTTTGTACAGCCCAGACCCCGTGCCTAGGGATGGGACAACCCACAGTGGGCTTGACCTTCCTATATCATTAGCCAGTCCAGAATATGTGCCCACATGTGCCATGGAATTTGATGAAGGCCATTCCTTAGGTGAGATCTGTCTTCACAAGTGTGCCAAGTTGACAACCCAGATGAGCCATCAGAGAATGTGTAGGAAGGAAGAAAGGTGGTACAGAGAAGGGCTCAGGACATCCTCAGTTTGAGGGGCCAGCTGTGATTCTTTTTTGTACGTTTCTGTGTTAAGGAAAGGCTGCTCAGTTAAATTTGAGAATACATTAACTCGAACATGATGGGAGACTGGTGGCAGATTCCTCTGGGTGTGACCAGGCACCTGTGGAAGGTGCATCCAGAAAGTGTCTTAAAAGAGGCAACATGGCAACCTTTTCCTTCCTTCCTTTACAACTGTGTTTCTCCATCACTCATGTTTCTAGCAGAAACTAGACTGGGATCCCTCCCCCACACATCAGCTGGGTGATCCTAAATGACAGTGGTGTTGGACAGCTAGACATGTGACTCCCATTGTGCCTGCAAGAGGGGCCTGCAAAACAGGAACCAGTGAGTCCAACAGGCCCTGGAGGACTAGGGTCACCATAGTCCCTTAATGCTTCCGTATTACGACAGGCATGGAAGACCAGTCCCATCAGTCTCTTAGAACTGCTTGACAGATACATGTTCATTGCTGCTTCCTGTCCCACCCAGAGTCAATCAAATGGCATGTGTGATTCGAGTGATTCAGTGCTGTGTTCTAATTAGGAACATTGGGTGTTTGGGGGTTTTGTTTTGTCTTGACTTATTTTATTTTGTTTGGGATATTGTTGCTTTTACTGTTTTTGTTAATAAAGGAAAAAAGGTATTGTGATGCATTGTATTGTCCACTCTTTTTGTTTGTTTCCCTACTGGAAAGAAGCTTTGGGACTGCGAGTATGTATTGGGATCAAAGTTTCAAGATCATAGACGGTTCTCAATAAATATCTGTGACATGGATAGATGAACTGAATAGATGGATGAATAGATTTATGTATCTGTGTGTATGTGTATATATTAATGTATTGTGTATGTATGTGTGGAATGATTGATGAATGGGTGTGTGTGTATGAAGTATATATGTATTTGTTGGTGGATGGATAGATGTATGGATGAATGTTGAATGAATAGATAGATGTATGAATTGAGATGGATGAGTAGATGGATATATGTCTGTATTATATGTATTATGGACAGATGTGTGTTTATATGGGATGATGGATGGGTAGACATATGTATACGTGAATGGATAGATATGTGTGTATCACTGGATGGATTGATGTGGATAGATGGATATGGATGCGTATGGATAGATAGATGTATGTTTGGATAGATGGGTAGGTTATGTTTGTATGGAAAGATGGATGGATAGATAAATAGATGCATGTATGTGTGGGTGGATGCATGTTATGTATGTATTATAGGAGTGTATATATATATTGGTAAATGGATAGATGGATAGATGTGTGTGTTGTATGTATGTATGTATGTATGGACAGATATAGGTATTGCATGTTTGATGAATGTATTATATGAATGGATGAAATGATGGATATATGAGTAGATATATGCATATATATGTATGAACAGATGGATAGATGTATTTATGTTTGCACATACATTTGGGTGATCAGCAGATAGCTGAAGGTGTGGATGGCTGAGCAGATAGATAGGTGGGCATGCTGTGGGAGGACAGACAGGTGAATATGCTCTGGACATATGCATCCATTCATCTATCCATATACATATTCATCTAATACATATATAAAACACATCTCCCCACCCATATATATACATATATATACATGCATCCATCCATTCACCCATCCATCCATCAATTCATCATTCATCATTTTATGCAAACATACATCTATCTATCCATCCCCACAAACATGCATTTACCTGCCTATTTATCCATTCATGCATATACACATACAAACATGCATACATATATAGCCATATATGCATCCATACATGTATGGGTTGATGTGGGTGAAGGGTGAATGAATCTTCTTCTATACTCACGTGCACTAATCTCAGTCTAAACACACAAATCCCTGATCATGAAACTCTGGACCATTCCCAAACCTTCATAGTTCAGAAAGTGCTTTGATTTTACTCACACCACATCGCATCAGGGTCCTTACTATGGATCCGTGAGAGAAGGCTGACAAGAATTATCACCCTCTTTATCAGCTACAAAAATTGAGATTCAAAGACAATAAGACCTTGTCACAAAACTCTCGAGGAGAGAGGCAGGAGCACTAGTCAGACACAAAAATACAGCGGAAGCCAGGAGGGGTGACGCATGCCTAAATTCCCTTCAGTCAGGAGCCAGAGGCAGGAAGGCTAAGTGTGAGCCCAGCCTGAGCTATTTCTAAAATGGAAAGATAGAGGTAGAGGAGGGGAGAAGAAGGAAGGAAAGGGAAGAGGTAAATGGGAGGGGGAGAGAAGAATAAAGGGAAAATGGCAGCATGCGGTTGAAGATGTTTGTATCTAAACCCGGGAAGAGCAGTTTGGAACTGTGCAGGAAGTGCCCAGACTACGTCAGCACTAGAGACCTTTAGCTGGGTCTTGGTGAAGCATACACGTATTGTGCTTGCATTTTAGCAGAGGCCTTTAGACCACTCAGATGGCAAAAGTGTCCTGCCTGGAGTGGGGAAAGACTTTTGCTTTAATATTTGGATACTTTCTTATTTTTTTTTCTGCATGTGAGATGCAGCCCGGTATTACATGTAAAGAGGAACTGAATAGAAAAAAAAGAGTGGGTGGGGCGTGGGCAGCACGATTATACTATTATGGTCTAGAAGAGACTTTTGTTCCTGGTTGTCTCATTTATCCAACAGAGCCAACAGTTTGCAATGTAGCAACAGGCAAACTCAGAAGAGACGGTACTTGCACAGGGCCTGTCTCCTCTATCCCCTGCATGTCTGTGACCAGTGGCTCCTGACTTGGAGATGAGAGTTGACACTTTTCCCTAGTGACTATCACTACAGAAGTTTCTGCACATGGCCTTCGCTGAGTCTCTTAAAAGCAAGCCTATAGGAGCAACTGTGATGTCAAAGACTAAAGACATCCTAGCTGCTAGGTCCCAGCTTCCCTGAGTCAGAGATGTCTCCCAACCCATGAGTAGTTGATCAGTCAGTGTCTTCTAGAATGCTCAGAGTGCCACTAAGAGTGATTTGTTCCAGATCACAGATAGAACTCGGTTGGCCAAACTGCTTCAGGCAAGGCCAGTCTGGGCCACCTCATCTGAAATTACAGTGCTGGTTTGTGTTAGGCAAGACCTTGTGCCTGTTCAAACAAGATCAGGCTGTTGGGCACACTGCTGAGTCCCTCAGACCAGAAGATACACACAACAAACTTACCTCCCTGCCTTCAGAGACTAAGTGACAGATCATTGCTCACCCCTGACCAGGACACCTATCCTACCCCCTTCAGTTTCAGAGAATGCGGGGGGGGGGGGGGGAAGAAGGTTGAAAAAAAAGGGAGGTGCCTGGAGATGAAGGAAAAGCCTATGAAAGGCTAGCATATCATCCGGGTATGGCATAGTTACTGCGCCCACTGTCTCGCGGCAGCTTTGGCTGCCTGTCCTAGGCCCACACAAGACTGAGGTAGTAATCAGTCAAGCATAGATCAGGGGAGGATTCACAGGGCTGTATCTTACTGTGCTGAACTAGTGGTTACTGGGGGAGCTGGGGCAAAGGCTGTCCCCATCTCCAGCTGAGCCCACAAGTGACCCTCCAGGGCGCTGAGTGGTAGTTCAAAACCCATGGTCACCCAGGCAGCGCCAGATTAACCCCGGAGGTGACATGACGGAAAACAATGAAGTGAAAAGGATTTGTAGGGAAGAGGTGGGTGGATGGAGGTGGGAGAGAAATAGGAGAAGGAGGAGTGAGAATCATCAAACGCATTCTATACGCACACATGAAATCAGCAAAGATGCAAAACTAACAAACATTATATATGGAAAAAAGAATTTACCTCATTAACCCTAACACATGCTCACCTGTTCCCAAAGGGCCCCATATAAGTCCATCCTGTGCAAGTGAGGACACGGATAACAGATCATCCAACTAATGAGAAATCCATTCCCTCTGCCCATCATTGTCTTCATCAGACTTCAAGGTGCATTCTGGTCGAACGTGTGACGTTTAGAAGTACGTTTTCATATGAATTGTGCCACTCAAAAATTTGTAACTACTCTTCTGCGTGAGTCCACTAGGAATGACGTTCAAACCTGGCACCGTAGCACGTACCTCCAATCCCAGCATGCTGAAGTGAGCTGCCGGTTTGAGGCCAGCCTGGACTACATAGCTCACTATGTAGCTCACGCCTCTTCACAAAGCAGGAAATCAACTGTAGCCACAATCTCTCGTCTACGAATTTATTATAAGTTGAACTGCACAGGCACACAAAAGACACTTGGTGATCTGTCCAAAGTAATTAAAAGAGCTAAACACCCTGTATGAAGGGCATCAACAGGAGCAATCACACCAGATTTTACAGGCACTGAAATCCTATACATGCGGTAACAATGCAACTGAAGGCCAGAGTCAATATTTCTACAATTACTTCTTTCGTTTTAAGTGAAGAAAGCAGGTTGTGAAAATATGTGGTGTTTGATCACTGTATGAAAATGTTTTTAAATAATAGGACTACATATATGTTACTACTATAGAATGTACATATGCCCAAGGGATTCTTTGCTGAGAATATGCTGCATTCGTTTCTAAGATGCAATTATTCCATTAAAAAGGAGATGTGAAAGAAGTCTATCGATAGGCAAAGGAGAGTTTAATTAAAACTAACAGTGGAAATGATAAAAGTGGCTCAAGAAAATATCAATAAAAGACCTCATTTTGCACCAACAAAAACAAACTGTAAAATAAAGAAATTGACACGTAAATTTCTTTAAAAATCTTTTGAGAGCACACTTGACCACAAGGAAGGTCCTAGGGGCTCTGATGAAGAATCTTTCATACATGACATTGACACAAATCTTTACACTACGGGGCTGCAAAAGGGTGAGGGTGACCTTGCCCCAGGCTAGGTAGTGGGCAATTGAACAAGGCATTCCACCCTGGACAATATGATGACAGGGCCTGGCCCTGAGACGCTCCAAATTCTGACCACCCTGACATCAGCAAGCATTCCCTTCCAAATGCTCTGACATCTTCACTTTTTTTTTTCTTCTTCTGCCCCAGGAAGTGGCCCCAGCCTCTCTACCATCTCCCGTACCTTTCCGGACCCATCGCCATGGCCACTCACAGTGTTCCAGAGCACGGCGCTCTATCAGAATCCTTTTCCTGTCCGTCCATCTCTGCTCTGACAGGGGCCATCCTGCCACCTTTGTCTTAGTTTTTGCTTGTCTTGCTTTGGTTATTTTGAGATGAAGTCTCATTATATACCCCAGATTGGTCTTGAACTTTCTATGTCTCCCAGGTTGAGCTGAACTGTACAATCCTCTTGCCTCGGCCTCCCAAGTATAAAAATTACAGGTATGAAACACAAGACTTAGACTTAGTTGTAAGTCTTCTCTCTCTCTCTCTCTCTCTCTCTCTCTCTCTCTCTCTCTCTCTCTCTCAGAATGAAGAGCCTGGACAGGGAGAAGATAACTGTCTCAAAAAACACACTTGAGGAGAGACATAGCTGGACCGGAGTTCACATTCATTCACTAAGCCCTGACTCAAGCACACACAGGCACTGATTTCTTTATACCCATGTCCATGTACCCCCAGTTCTTTACAAAATGGACCCATCCCACTATGAATCCACAGTCTGCAAGACATCAGACGCTCATCATTGCTTCCTGTGACATTGCAAAACATTCAATTTGCTCTATGATAGACTCCCAAAATCCTTAGATTTTCCCAAGTGAGAGCCATCTTCATGTATGACAGTGTGTTGGTTGGTGGCTGGCAGCCCCTAGGTACTTCTGAGAAGATGACTGGTCACCCAAAAGACCAAGGCAGAACTAAGAAGGGTTGGAGCATTCCACCTCATCTCCCAAGCTCTAGGGATGGGTGAGGGAAGAGCTGGCTAATGATTTCTTCAATCATGCCTATATAATGAATTTCCATTAAAAAAATAGAATTAAGAGTGCTTCTTAACAGGCAAATGCATGGCAGATCCTGGAGGGCATGGTGCATGCAGAGGGCATGAAAGCTCTGCTTCCCTTTCCCATGCCTTCATCCATGACCGTTATAACATAACCGTTCTGACCATTCTAACACCTTCACGCTCTTGTCTCTCTTCTGTTCCCAAGAGTGGTCCACACTGTCTCCTGCCTATCTCTGGACTTTGTGCTTTCCACGATCTGTGAGCCATTCTCAGAAAGCAATAAAAGATAAAGCAAGGGGTGAACCCCAATTTATAGTGGAAGATCCAACATGCAGGCAAACCAGTGTGGGGCACCTAAAGCCCTCGAGTGAGTGTTAGGACAGTACCTTAGGTGGACAGCATCAGAAATGAGTGGAACTGTAGGACACAGGCCTGAAGGCCCTGGGGACTGGCTGGTGGGGAGCGAGTGCCACACTGTTCCTGGTGACCAGGGGATATAGCATCCCTCGGTTAACTGCTCTGTAAGAGAACAGGAAAAGCCTGGATCTCCCCCTCTGTATCGTCAGAACCATGGGCAGAATCTTGACTAGAACGCTGCCATCTGAAATAGCTGTTTGGCGGTGGGGAGAACGCAGTCCTGGAGGATTACTGGAGCTCAGCAGCAGCCCATGCTCACGGAGCACACACTTCACTTCAGCTGTGGTGAAGACTGGAAGCCACAGTGTGTCCTTGGCAGTCGAGACCACCTAGTACACAAAGAAAGAATGGTGGCCCAGACTACTTCCAGCTCATTTGGGAGGATTATGACATCAAGGCCACTTTGGATCACGTAGCGAAGCCTTGCCTCAAAATACAAAAGTGAAAAGGGCTTTTTAACTAGAGCAGAAAGGAGGATGCCTCTCTCAAAGGCCCCAGGGGATGTGTGTTGTTCTAGCTACATCTGCTTTTGTGATTCGCCAGCAGCTTGGATGTGGCCCTGGTTCAAGATAGAGATGACAGGCTCCCTAATCCCTGGGTGTCTCTCTTCCTACTGCCAGCTTTTCAATGGCCCACCCCTTCTACATCCCTAGGGGCCAATGGACTCTCCCAGAAACATGGATCACGGGTCTGTCTGAAGCCACTCTGAACTTTTCCTTCTAAAGTAGAGAAAGAAGAATGAACCACGAAAGTCAGGAATCCACCAGAGGGTAGAAATTTATCCTCCCGTCTGCAAAATACATGGATGTCAAAAACATCCAGCAGCCTTGGTCATTGCTTCCCTATGGCAGTGACAGGGAGGTGTCACTCAGCCAGAGGAGCATGAGCTGCTTCTGTCACATGGGGATGACTTGACTCCTTACCCTGCTGACCAAGAAGCGATTATTAAAGCCTTTTGTGGTGTGAGCTCCTTTGACCTGCAGGCCCAGGTGAGCAGTAAGCATGGACACGTAAGGAGATGGCCTCCTGCTTCTGGAAAAATGTGGTGTTATCTTGCTGGCGTGCCTTCTCTGGACACCTTTCTATGTAAATCAATTCATTGGAAAAGGGCTGGGGTGTGTTGTGGGGTGTTAGGGGTATCAGTGCATCCTGGCTCTGCTCCCCAGTTTTCTGAGTAACCTCAGGCTGGTTGCATACCTTTCCTGATTACCAGTGTCTTCACGTTAAAAGTAACAGGTGTTCATCCACCTTGGTACAGCTGTAAACATCCCAAATTCAATTTGGTGAGTTGGTTTATTGGGTTTTGTTCGTTTGTTGCTTCTGATCAAGGAAGAGTTTATATTATGTCATAGCTAATTCATCTCCACATTGAGTCATCAAACACATGTACAATGACCAATCAGTGTCCATGATGAGAAAAAAGACACCAGTAGACTTTTGACATTGACACTATTCTCACCCAGAACAGTGGGCACTTCTGAAAAGCTCCTTTTAAGGATATCTTGTTATTTTAGTCTAGATTTGTTTAAAAAAAGGGAAAGTTATTTTCTTATTATAAATACAATATGCTTTTATGATAAAAAATAAATAAGATAGTACTCAAGTAAATAGCAGATAGATTTGTGACACAAACTTCAAGATGTTTTTATGCATGTAGGTATAATATAAATGTATACATTTTGCAGACATTAAATAGAAGATAGATAGATAGATAGATAGATAGATAGATAGATAGATAGATAGATAGATAGACAGACAAACTGTTTGATCCACAGACATCCACTTTATTGCCTTACTGTCTTGTTGATGCACTCGTCTCTGGATGTGTCGTCTGTGGTTTTCCTTCCAGAGCTGCATACAGTAATGCGAGGATCACTCTTAGACTTTACATTGTGCACATACTGAGTTGTTCACTTGGCAACACTTTTAAGAGGTATGAGTGAAGCTTCTGACCACTGTCAGTCCCTCTAAAAGAGCTAATTTGCACATTTCGTGACCTGTGTTTTGTGAAATTTCCCTTGACCAGTCCTGTCCTCACTCTTACTGCCCTCATCAGCACCAAGATGGGTGGGACTTTGTTACTATTCATTTCAAAGTTAATTTTAAATTATGTGTTTAATACCCACAAAATAATATCTAAAATGTACAGCAAAATGAGAGCAGACATGCATTGGGTACATGAGTACCCTCCAACTAACTGAAGACATGCCACCGTACCACTGTACTTGGCTTCTGTTTGTATGTTTACAAAAGGTTCATAAAGTTGTGGTACATCTGTGTGATCACTACATAATCTGTGGATTGACAGACATAAGCTGGGAACTAGAGGATTAGATAATTCACGAAGGTACAAAATACTGCTGCTTGACCATTTACTCATGTATGCATCCAACTGCCACTCATCCATCCATCATTCATTCTCCCAGCATGCATTCATCCATCCACTAATATATCCACTCACCCATCCATGCATCCATCCAACTACTCATGCATCTATCAATACATACATACATACATACATACATACATACATACATACATACACCCAACCAGCTGTACATTCACCTACACATCCATCTATCCACTTTCACATCAATGTATCCATCTACCCACCCAAGTATATATCCAGCCATCCATCTACTCATGCATTTACTCACCCATCCATGTATCTTTTCATCATCCACCCATCCATCCATCAATCCATCCATGCATACATTCACTCACCATCCATGCATCTTTCCATCATTCACATATATGTCTATAAACCCCTACCTGTATCTAGCTACACACCCATGCATCCCTCTACCCATACATACAACCATCCACTCATCCATCTACTACTATCTCACCCATGCATATATCCACCCATGCATTCACTCACCCATTCATATGTCTTTCCATCATCCGCACATGTGTCTATATACCCATACCTGTATCTGTCTACCCATGCATGCATCCATCTTCCTTTACGTCCATTCATCCACTCATCCGTCTACTCTCCCACACATGCATCCACCCAGTGACCCACCCACCCATGCATTCGTCTACTACTGTGGGACGATGGCCTAATACCCTGGAAAAGATTTGTCACTGTATTGGATTAATAAAATGCTCATTGGCCAGTAGCCAGGCAGAAAGTATAGGTGGGGCAACCAGAACAGGAAAATTCTGGAAAGAGAAAAGGTTCAGTGTGCAGTCATCATCCAGATGCAGAGGAAGCAAGAGAATGCCTCACTGATAAAAAAGTACCAAGCCATGTCACTAATACAGATAAGAATTGTGGGTTAATGTAAGATACAAAAGTTAATTAATAAGAAGCCTGAGCTACTAGGCCAACCAGTTAATAATTTATGTAGACCTCTGTGTGTTTCTTTGGGACTGAATGGCTGCAGGACTGGGCAGGAGAGAAACCTCTGTCAACAGTCTACCTATTTGTTTATCTACTCATCCCTTCTTCCTTCCTTTCTTCCTTCCCTCCCTCTCTCCCTCTCTTTCTCCTTCCTTCCTTCCTTTCATTAATTTTCTCACTAGGTACACTGAATGCCTCTACAAGGTCAGACCCTGTGTCAGAGTCTGAGACACAGGGATAATCAAAGGGGATGGAATCCCTGTTTTCCTGAAACCCCCAGTCTAAAACATCTGCTAGACACTGACTGTACACTTAAGCCGCAGATGAGTGATGCCTGGCTGGCTATGCTTGTGCCTGTGTGTGCTCTAAAATACCATGCCCAAATGACATAGGAGCCCAGAGCAAAGGGACCCACCTGGACACCCTTTGCAGGCACAGTCATCTAATACTACTTCTGACTCCAGCTTCTAATCCCTTTGTGTTTGTCTGGGGGATGACAACAGATGTCTGGCTTCTCCCATCCACTGTGAAGATTTATTTAGTAGTATTATTTTTAAGCAGCTTTTCAAAGGCAGGATTAAGGTCTCTGAGGAGGACCCAGCAAGCAGCTTGCTCCCCAAATCCCAGGTCACAGTAGCCACATTCCAGGCAGAAAGTCCCTCCAACCTTCTATGCAGTACTGAAGCTGACTAAAAGGTTCATACCTGGCTCCCCCAAGTGTGACAGGGCTAAGGCTGACTCTGGATCATCTATTCCTTGAACTTCTTAGGAGTAGGCTACTTAATTCCAAGATGAAGAAGTGGCACCCGTGAGCTTTTGGTATCATTGAGTCTGTTTCTTTGCAGAAGCAGGCTAACCTCCTGGAGAAAACAGCACTACTTGTGTACTATTTGTGGGCTCATGACTTAGGGTATGCATGGGGGTTTGGTTGTCCAGGTTCACAGTGTGGAACTAAATAGATATGTGCCACACTGGCAGGCATTACACCCCATAAGAGGAACTGCACAGAGGCAAGATCGTAATCAGCCTTAGCCCGCATTTCATCTCCACCAACTGATAAGGTGCAGGGCAGAGATGACACTTGGCAAATGTTTGTTCACAGAAAGAAAGATGTCAAGTATCAAATCCTCAAGCAGATGTTAATTTTCACCAGTCGTCTTGCTCCTCATTCCTGCAACAGGATGACTAAGGAAAACTGTACCACTGCCTCAGTTTTTCTTGCTGCCAGGAGATAAAAGGAGCAGGTCTATCAATGCAGGAGTCCTCTGTAGGCTGAACTTTGACCTCAGCCTGGACTGGGAAGTCAGTGCTGAGATCCTGCAACCAATGACTTTTCTGCTAGAAAAGGTCATCAACAGAACCCAGTAAGTTCTTGGTCAGTGCACAAGGAAAACAACCAACAGAAATGTACAAAGAACAATGGACCTTTCTTAGCGGGCCCACACTCAGCTCTCAGTAGGACAATGTAAAAGTCAAGGGTGCGGCGCCTGGTTTTCACGACAGAGCCTCTTCCCAGCAACACTGTCAAAGTCAAGCCCATGCCCAGATGTTAAGGAACAGAAGCTGGCTCCGAATGGGTGCACAGCTCGGCACTCAACCCCCTTGGCATGGTTTGATTTATCCTCTAGGTGCGAGGTAGGTTGTGTCCCCACTGTGAGCTTCCAGGTGTCAGGTGGCTAGTGTTCTCTCTCTCATTACGCATAACCAATGCGTGTTCAGTATGTGAAAGGGGACAACATCAGGGGAGAACCAGAATAAGTTCCTGGAATGCTGAGGAACCACGAGGTGAGGGATGCATCCACGGACCACTTGGCCTGCTCAGGAGCCTGGGGTGGGTGCTGGTCTTGTCTGTCTCCTTGGCCTCAGGACAGCCCTCTGATGATATTCCTGGTGCAGCTCTCAGTACTGAGGTAAGTGAACAGCTGGGAACATGTGAGACCAGAAAACAAGCCCAAAGTCACAACTTTCCTTTCAGTGGCTCAGTGAAAACGGTTGCATCATGAACACAGCTCACGGATGCTGTGGCCAGAATTCAATCCAGATCAGCTGGTCATCACTGAAGGCAGCAAACCAGAGGGGCAGTGCCATCCAAGTCCTTTGAAATTAAAGTCTCAAATGTCAGGTATGAAACTCCAGAATTTGGAGTTTGCCCTGCTGAGTCTGCTCTTGCTTTGGCCCGTTATTTCTTCACTATGGCCCCATTCCTCCCTTTCTGAATGGTAACGCATATTCTGTACCATTGTGTGCTTGAAGTATATAATTTACTTCCTTATATTACAGGGGTTACAATTAAGAGATTTTCTTGAGTCTCAGATGAGATTTTTAACTTTGAACCAATGCTGAGACTGTGAAAGATCATGAGGACTTTTAAGTAGGACTAAATGGATTTTTGCATTATGATATGGCTACAAATCTACAGGGGTCTGGGAGTAGAATGCAATGTGGTAGCTTAAAGATAAATGGCCCCCATAAGCCCCGGTATTTAACAGTTGGTCCCTAGCTCTTGGAGCTGTTTGGGAAGGTTTGGGGGTGCAGCCTGGAGGTACTGGAGGTAGGTTTTGAAAGCTTAAAGCTTGCAGTTTTCTCCCTTTGCTTGGTGCTTGCAGCTCCAGATGTGAACTCCCAGCTCCTGCCATCGCGCCTGTCACTTGTTGTCATGCCTCCCGCACCATGACGAACACTTTCGTCCCTAGAACTATAAACTTGGACGTCGTCTTAGTCATGGGACTTTGTTACACAGCAGAAAAGGAACTGAGACAAAACACCATGGCTTTGGGGGAAGCCAAAATATGAAATCCCTCTTAGTCCAAAAATGGCTTGTGAACAGAGCAAAGGGCTGCCCGGCAAGCAGGAAAAAGCCTGGCCATCCTGTGTGTCTCAAGTTAACATCCACTGGGAAACTCATTGCCATCTGTGTGTTCAGAAGAGGACCTAGGTTTCGTCCTTGTCTTATGAAGAGCTATGAACAGCACACATCTAAAAAGCTGGCACCCTCTATTTGCCGGGTGCTGTAGGGCAGGCAAACGCTGGCCGAGGGGATAAGGGATGAGAGGAACAAGGGATGGAGGGAGAAAGAGGGAATGGATTCTTTTCTGGAAAAGTGGACTAGTCAACAAAGGGACAAACCATGGCTGTCTTTAAGTTTAATCATAAAACATACTCATTCATGTTTATTTGCCTGTATGTGTGTATGTCTTTGTGCATGTATGCAATGTGGGCATGGCTGTCTGAAGAGGGTAGAAGAAAGTGTCAGACCCTCTGCAGCTGGAGTTATGACAGGTTGTGAGCCACCCAGTGGGAGTGGCGGGAGCTGAACCAACTCCGTCCTCCGGAAGAGCAGTAAGGGTTCTTAGCTATTGAGCCGTCCCTAGAGCTCAGAACATACTCTTCGTAAATTAGAACTTCAATTAGAGTTTTGTTGTCTTATTAGAATAAATCCTCAAAAACAACATTCCAGTGTGGGGAGGTCACCATCTACATGCACCCATCCCCAGACACGGCAGAGTGAGCAATCTCCCATGGGAAGACGTGGTCTGACGGGATGGAGAAGCAGTTACACCTCGTTCTCCCTCCCTGCTGCCTTGCCATTTGTTTGGCTTTAATTTCGCCATAACTACTCAGAACATTAAGAAGAAAGTTGAATTTCCAGGTTTCTGAAATGTCAGACAGTGGTAGCTCTTAGGTATGGTCTCCTAGGAACTGAATCATGTGGCTGGTAGATGGGAGGGTCCCGGGGGTGTCCAGGTCCCTGCCCACTTATCCTCATATGAACACATGTAACTATTGCTTTCCTTTGTTGACAAGATGGGGGGTCACAATTAGTGGAAGCTCCTGTAATCAGGCAGGGGGAGCCCCAACAGCCAGTGGACACTGAGGTCCTTGGGCTTCCTAAAGGCCCAACCAGAGAGCTCCAGCTTAGGGCATTCCGAGTCCTCCAGGTCAGGACTGTGTGCACATTAAACACGGTAGCTGTGCTACAGGTGACTCACTCTGAATACACTCTTGTGCGGCTCGTGGGATGATTGATTTAGAATTTAGGGCATCAACCACCTGGGCGCACACAGCTACCAAGCACGAGAACTGGGGTTTGGTTGCAGTATCTGACACCTGCATAAAACTACACGTTACAGCCTGTGTGTGCCACAGAGCAGGACTTTTCTGAGGACCACTCCCATGGTTTGGATGCTGAATGTCCCCTTCAAGCCCATGTGTTAAAGACTTTCTCTCCAGTGTGGGACTATTGAGAAACAGTAGACACCTGAAGAGGGGCTGATGGGAAGAAGTTAAGTCATCAGGGCATGGGCATGTCCTTAGGAAAGGACTGTGGGTGTCCACCCATCCTTTCTCTCTCTCTCTCTGTCTCTCTGTCTCTGTCTCTGTCTCTGTCTCTGTCTCTCTCTCTCTCTCTGTCTCTCTCTCTCTCAGCTCAGGATTTGAGGTTTCAGTTGACTTAGACATGTGTTTGTACCATGGTGTGCCAGCCTCTCTCGGCAGAACAGAGCTGATGCGAGGACCCCTCTTTGGGCCCCAAACGCAGTGAGCCGAGAAAGCCTTTTATTGTGTCAGTGCAGACCTCACTAGAGCAATCACCTATATAGGCTGTCACCTACACCCCAACAATTCGTAAACGTGCATTTTTCATCTCACAATAACTGCCAGCTCGGTGCCATTGGATCCACTGTCTAGGATGGGACACTCGTGCTATTTAAGCCTATGTCATCTGTATGTTTTCAAAGCCTGCAGAATCCTATCATAGCAACGGACAAAGTCCTGTGCGATGATGTCAGCATGGAAAGAGAGGACCTAAAAAAGGCAGCAAATTGGGCTTCTGCTCAGACTATAGCAAAGAGGTCAGTGGGGCCATGAACCTTGAACTCTGAGACGCAGCTGTAACACTTTGGTGGCTAATGTGCCCCTAGTGGTCCAGGAATGGGGGACTGCCATAACTAAATACCCATGCTGATCAGCTAAGCAAATTTAACATAATAAGAAATCATAAAGAGGCCAGGTGTGGTAGTGCACGCCTTTAACCCCAGTACTCAGGAGGCAGAGGCAGGGAGAAGGGTTTATGTGAGTTTGAGGCCAGCCTGGTCTACATAGAGATTACTATAAATCCCGGAGGGATTGGAAAGATGGCTCTGCAGTTAAGAGTGCTTGCTGATCTTCTAGAGACCCCTAGTTCAGTTGACAGCACCCAAGCCTAAATGTAGGATCTGATGCTCTCTTTTAGCCTTCAAGTACTTGCACACATGTGCACACACACACACACACACACACACACACACACTAAAAATTCAGAAGGAAAGGAAAGACACCAAAGAAAAGTTCCACCCAGCTCTAGAGAGTTAAGCTTTTGAATGGTCACCTTCTGAATTGCAAGCAGAAATGGCCCCAGAATGCAATGGGGTTTCCCAGAAGGCCAAGCCAAGGGGATGGAGAGAAGACCACTCACTCACAGGCTTCTTCAACAAAGGATTTTTTGTTTTGTTTTTTTGTTGTTCCCAGCTAAGAAACACCATAGCATATGGCAGCTGCTTCATCTCGCAGCCTTGTATAACCTATGTGGCCACCAGACCCAAAAAGAAAAAGGAAAAAAAAAAAAGCAAGTTTCCTTAAATATTGTATGGCCCACCACTTTGTGAAGCCTCTTTTCCTCCCTCAGAACACTGCTACTTTTTTTTTTCTTTTTGCAGCTTTAGAAAAATAGATAATTACTTCAGTTAATTTCAGCAAAACAGTTCAAACTCATCAGGGCTGAACAAGTATAATTTAATGCTCCTTCTGACTTATTGTTGTGACTAGATGCGGATTGATGATTAAAGTGGTAAACACTAGCATTTCTGAGAAATGGCTGACTCGGCTGCCAGCGTGTCACAGGGAGACACCTGCCCCCATGGCTGTGCCGCGATTGTGACTGCGCTCCAGGCTGTCAACAAAGAATATAAGTATTTGACAAGGTGTTATCTAATTGTGTTTTTAAAAGCCACGATACATACATCTTTTAATGTGTCACTTGAAGCAGCCAGAGAGTTTCTTTTATTACAAAGTACAAAGGAAAAATGAATAGCTTGCATTTTCTTGTTCTCTCTCTCTCTCTCTCTCTCTCTTTCTCTCTCTCCCCATCTCCATCCTCTCTCTCTCTCCTTCTCTCTGTCTATCTCTCTCTCTCTTTTTTCTCCTTTTCCTTTCCAGGCTCTGCCCTTTTGCCGTCATTCTTTGGAATATATTGTGCTTCTTAGTCAAATAGGCTTTTATTTAAATGGTTGCCTAAAATAGCTCCGCAGCATTAGGTCTGTAAGAAGGAGGAGCAGTGTGTCCCGCAGATGATCTCTGCTTTGGTCCTGAAAGGAAATAGCTCATGGTCACAGAAGGGCACAAAGCCTTCTGGGATGCTCTGAGCCCTGGAGCAGGGAATGGGATGGGGTGGGCATCCTGTGGAAATGGCCCCTTTTCCTCTTCATCCCACCGTCCCTTTTAATGGGGTCTCATTTTGTCCTTCTCCATCTCCTGAGCCTCAGGTGACTGCTCTTTACTGACCACACCTCATTCAGAGGATCGTGCTCACTGTGAAGAGATGGCTGTACTCCCCCCAAGAAATATGGAGACAGGGATGTGGGGAGGACAATGAAGAGTGGGTGTAGGACCCTGAATATGCCCCACCAGCATCCGGCAAGCCAACGATGCCCTGCAGACTGAGAATTCTGAAAGAACCATCTAGAAAACCACTGAGAAACTGCAGAAGGTACCTGACCTAGGAGGAACAAATAACAACAGTGCATCTTAGAATGCAGAATGCCACCACTATCCCCAACCCCCCAGGGGTGGAGGGTGATGCAGCCGAGCCCAGTCCCTCCTCTACCCAAGAAGAAACTGGGGTCAGAGGTTAATTCACAGAGGAGCACGCACAGAAGCCAGACAGACCAAACTCTCCTGATGGACTGGTCCTTTGTCATGGAGTCTAGGGGCTCTGGTTTCCCGACTACCACCCTCTGGGAACTACATCAAGGCTGTGCCCTGGGATGCTCTAACCAAGCAGAAAGCATTTTGTGGGGTGTAGCCTCATCCTGGAGGATCAACAGGCCACCAGTAATGCTGCACATATGTGTAAGCCATTTCTGGGGTGCAACATGGGGTGTCAAGGTAAGAGGATTCCTGGAAGCAGTTAGGGAATGCTTGCAGTTCCATGTCTCAATCCTATCCCCAGCCCTCCTCCTCTGCTCCTCTGAGGCATGCCAGCTCCAAGACTGGCTTTGGTTTCACTGAGCTGAATATGAATTCTGAGGTATGGTGTCTCTTTTGAGGGGAGTCAGGATTTTAAAAAGTGGAGAAGGGGGAGAAGGCCAGGCTAGCTCAATGTCTCCTTCAAGGGAAGCAGGACCACTAAGCCAGAAAGCCCTGAGTGTACCCCCACTCTCTCCAGCAGGCTCCACTGGCATCCTGGGGACAGAGGTCTAATGATCTGGTCAAATCAGCCATTTAATCCGTCATAGTCAATGTCATGCGGAGAGTCCAGCAATTTGCTACTGGTTATGCAAAAAAAAAAAAAAAAAGACAGCAGCCAGTGAGGGAGGAAGGGAAGAAGGAAGGGGGCAGGCAGGGTGAGCCTGAGAAGGCTCATATTTCATATGCTATCTCCAGCCATCATCCTGCAGGCAGCCCCTGAGACCAGCAGATAAAAGCTTCACTTTTTGCAGCTGTCCCCAGTGCAGAGCACCTGGCTGCTGGTCAGACGTCACAGATGCTGGTAGCATGGGAACAGTAAGGTGTGGGCGCAGCAGCTGTCTAACATAGGCATAATGGCACATAGTGACTGCCCTTCCCAGGAAACAGAACAGTGTAGCACCATTAAGACAACTTGGATATTTGATGCTTTCTACAAAATTTGCCTCACCTTAGTACCACGGCTTCATTCTGTCTGACTGTTTGGAAACATGTGGTTTTAGCAATAGGAAGTCATTTAACACTGAGCAGAGGGGACAGGGATAAACTGGCTGGTTCTTCACCAAGGACACTTGATGATCCCATTAAGTCCAGCCACTTCTTCTGCCTCTTCTTTCTGTCCTTGCCTCCTCTTCCTCTCTCTCCTCCTCCACCTCTCTCTAAATCCCCCGCCTTCCTCTTCTCTTCCTTCCTAGAGTCTGGGTGGTTTGAACTCTGGAAGCTTCAATCTGTCTAATTATGGCATTCCTTCCAAATCATCAGAGGACCAAGCAGATGGGAAGACCTTGGCTCTCAAGACCAAAGAGACTGACCAAAGGCCATCGAGATCTGGGAGAAGATCGGGGAGAGGCCCTGATAGGAAGCAGGAGGATGCAGCAGAGAGGAAGGAGAGAGAAGCAGGATGAGGGGATGGAAGAACACACTGGTCAGCTCCTGCCCCCAGCAGAGCGGTGATGAGCACCATGGCCTCTCACTAGAGATGCAGTACCTTGTACCCGCTTGCGGTCTCGTGGTTTTGAAGCAGTGTCTCATCCCTGAGCCAACGGTTGCTGTTACGAACACCCAGAGTGTTTGCACAGAAGGATCTTTTACAACAGGTTTAATGAGGGGTTCTGTTCCAGCAACACGGAAAGGAGGTCGCACTTGACGATGGCTTCTAAATGGCGCGAGCATGGAAACCCTCAGCAGATAATAAACGCGCTTCAGGCTTTATACCTGTTTATTTCACACTTTCTTTAATATACCAATTATTCACGTAACACCTAACTGAGAAATGTGTTATATCCAGCAATCACTTATACGAATTCAGCAAACGGTAACAACGGTGGATATGTCCATCGCTCGATCATTTATCATCCTTCTATAACCATGAACTTGGTGGTAAATGGGAGGTAAAAGTTGATTTAATCTTTGAGTTTAGAAAAAAAAAAAAGAAAGAACCAAAAGGTATTTGTGATTATGAGACATTTGCTTTCTATTTCCACAGCCAGTTAGGATTCACAAACATGAAAATCCATTACGGAGGGGACTGTAAAAGTGTGACCGCGTCTTGTTCAGTCAATTAGTGAACCAAGCCTGAGCATGGTGCTTATCTGGAAATCAGCGTCCTTCCTCTGAAGAGGTAAAAAGATATTCGAAGAGGGGGCTGGGGTCACAGGAAACGTCTTAGTCTGTTTCCTGTCGCAGTGACAAGCGCTGTGACCGAAAGCAGCTTGAAGGAGGCAAGGGTTTATTTCAGCTTACACTTCCAGGTCACAGTCCATCACTGAGGGGAAGTCCAAACAGGAGATGAAGCAGAAACCAGGAAGCTGCTAAGTAGCTTGCCCCCTGGCTGATTTGTATAGGCTTTATTATTTCTTAATATTTATCTCTTGTTTTATTTTATGCATGCAAGTGTTTTGCTACATGTTATGTATATGCACCAGGTACGTGTCTACTGCCCAAGGAGACCAGATTAGGGAATCAGATAATCTGAAACTGGGATTACAGAGAGTTGTGACCTACCATGTAGGTGCTGGGAAGCAAATCTGGGTCCTCTGCAAGGTCAGTCAGTGCTGTTAGTGGCTGCGCCATCTTTCCAAGCCCTCAGCTATCTCTCTCGTACAGCCCAGACTCACCTAATCACAGATGGTGTCACCCAAAGTGTGCTGGACCATCCCCACAGGGGTCATCAATTAAAAGGACAATCTCTCACAGACATGACCTCCTCTCAGGTGACTTTAGGGTGCACAAGTCGACAATGACAATAAACCAGCACAGAAGCCTTGATCCAGCTACACACGCTTGATATACAGCTGCCTCCCTACTCACCCTATTTCCATGCCACATCCTAATAAAAGTGGGTCCGGCAAAGAAACTGTTTAAATGTGCAGGAAGTAGATAAATGGAAAATGTCCAGGACACCGGGTATCCCTTGATTTAAACAGCCTCGCTGTGTTCCACTGTTAGAAATCCTTGGTGCCACCCTGATACCTTTATGCACCACCAATGGATAATTTATCCCAAAAGGGATGCTATTTTTGCTTTGCAAGAATTTGATGCATAGTGACTTGTGCATGGCAATTACCCTGCACATCTGTATTCTGATTATGATATTTAGTGCAAGGGTCATGAATAATAATATTTCTAAATATGCTTATTGCCATCTATAAATAAAGGTTATCACACTGGAGAAGGTTTTGTTTTGGAGTGGCAGAACAAGGCAGGTTAGTTGCAAGACAATAGAGCTTTAATTTTAATATGAAAATAAATACTTAAATTTATAAATATTCAAATGATTTCCAAGGTGCTGGGGCGATGCATCCGTAGCTGCTCAGTGAGTGAGCCCTAAGCTCTGGAAAGTTTTCCAAGAAAGTTTTCCAAGGCCACTTTATTACCTTGGAAAAGATCCTCTCAAGGTTGGAGCCCTGCTCTGAGGGCGGTGTTTCTTGTGTGTTGTAATAAAATGGCTGTTTGTAATCAAAAGCCCTCTGCACACTATTTTCTCTTCTCAAATGCCTGTCCAAGGTGTCTGTGATTCAGACGCTGGAGTCAGTGAGGCACAGTAGAGCAGGTAGTTGAGAGAGGACATGGGAGAGAGACAGTTGCAGCATCCTTCACGAGGGCAGGCAGCGAGGGCATGTCAGCAATGGGAGCCTCTGCCGCTAGGAAGGGCCTCCCTTGGTTGCTTTGGATCTAAATTCTTCTCCACCAATGAGCGAATGCCGTTTGTCTTTGCCTCTGTCAGGCTCTTTGGAATCTTTTTGTCCAGCTGTCAGAGACCTATCTATCTGGGAAGCACTCCTTATCCATGCACACCAGGAACCGAATAACTCAGGACACACCTGAAACCCTTGGTTTTTCCCTGCTTTCCAAATAAAACCAGTTTTGAGCAGCCACTCTTCCCAATGGTTAGTCTCCCCTCAGTTGGATGTCAAAGAAATGCTCTTGATAAGTCAGCAATAGAAAATGATTTCTTACAAACACCAGGAGTATCTGCATGCAGGCCCTGGAGTGGTGGATGCTGCAGGGTAGAGGGTTTGAGCCCAGTCTGCTGGGATACAAATCTAAGCCCTGTCTGGGGAGGAAAAGAAAAGGAAGGGAAGAGAATATGGGTAAGGAAGGGGAAGTGGGAAGACAAATTGGAGAATTAAGGTTCTCTGACGGGCCTAAGTTCTCGCTCTGCAGCTTGGAGAGTAGCCCAGGAAAAGGGTTATCCGGAGACACTGATCAGTATACAGACAAGACTGTGAGACCCTGTCTCAAGCCCTCCTGAGGCTGAGCTGTTCAGGAAAAGGACGTGCATCTCCACCCATCTATGGCAATGCACAGGAGAGCACAACACAAGCTGATGATGAAAGCCTGGGCAGAGGGGTTAAAATCCTCCATGGGATTCTGTTTCTCAAGACAGTACCAAAGCAAAGAAAAATCATCAGATCCTCCCAAAGCCACGATGCCAGGCCCAGGCTCCAAGGGCCAAGAAAACCAAGACATGGCATGTTCCCACTCTCTCCTTTGCCCCAGACACCAGGCCTCCCATATCCAGGGCCCTCAGGGGCAACAACCTTGGCAATGAGGCCACCATGTGCGTCCTCTGTTGGAATGAGGAAATGGGAGTACTCTGCTATCTATAGAGGGCACGGAGGCCCAGGTATGCCAGATGAAAGAGCCTGTGTAGTGTTCACATCAGGGCTGCCCAGGTCTGGTGGACAGAAGAGGGGACTGTCTTGAGTCTCTCAAGCTGAATCTCAATTTAGTGCCCTCTCCTTACCTCTGGACCCAGTTCTCAGGTCTTAGAGATTTTTGGACATATTCACAGATACTCCCCCATTCCACCACAACATCTGCCCTCAGAAAACTCCCAAAAAGGCTAGCTTTGGCTAAACCTTCTACCGCAGAATTTTCAAATTATGCTAGTAAGCTATTCTGCTTCCTTCATGATGTTCCTGTGACTCTGGAAATCAACTGTCCCTTCTTCCTCCCTCCCTCCCTCCTCCATCCTTCCCTCCGTTCTTCCGTTCTTCCCTCCCTTCCTCCTTTCCTTCTCCTGTACTGTGAATGAAACTCAGGTGCACACATGTAGGCAGGTGTTTCTCTACATCTGAGCTGTGTTCTCAACATCTCGCTGATAGATTCTAGACAAGCGCTGCCTCACTAAACTATGACCCCATCACCGCCCCCCCACACCGCGCTTTCTTTTCTGAGGCAAGTTCTCACTAACACACAAGCTGGCCTTGAATGTACTCTGCAGTCCAGTCAGACCTGGAATGCGTGATCCTCCTGCCTCAGCCCCGAGAAGCTCAGGATTGCGGCCCTGTGCCGTGCCTGACCTAGCCATGTTCTCACCGTCACTGGCGCCGCTATTTCCTCCCCCTTAGAAACACGCGCGCCCTTATTACTTTTTACGAAATTTATTCTGAAAGAAAGCTTTATATCAGAACCATAAGTGGAAACCCAGTGCTACTTGACATAATTAGAAAACAGTCACAGCAACGAAACAATGAAACAGAAAAGTGTTATTAAATTCCAGCTGGAGTCAAGCGCCTGAAAAGGCTCCAGGCCTAAGACCTTCTCCCTCTAGGTTAAAAATTGTGATTAGCAGACGGTGGAGAGGTGTTAAGACAGAGAGGCGCTGGGCTGCTGTTTTCTTTGGTGTTTTAATCAGAAAAAAAAAAAGAAGAGGAGGAGAGAAAAGAATGGAGAGAGAGAGAGCTGTATTTCCCAGGACAGATAGTGGCTTCCAGTGGCAGTGAGTAGCCTGTGCCCCCACTGGAAAGCTGCTCTCTCTCCTGTGACCCCAGACCTCATATATTCTTGCTGCCTCCTTGGGCTGAACCCCTCTATGGATCTTTAACTCAAATGGGTACCCAAAGCTACACAAATGACACCTCGATCCTGCGGAAGATCCCCGAGACCAGGACACCGGCTTCTTCCAGGCGGTCGTGATGACACACGGAAGAGAACCCTGCCTCGAGGCTGCATCTGGCATGTCACTGCACAGTGAGTGGTGCCCGGGTGCGGGAACCAGAACTCCCTGCTTGTTCTGCTTAAGGGCTTGCTCTCCGCCTGAACGGCCCCCAACCGCTGTACCACATGAGCCGGTAAAGATCGCAGGCTAAGCAATTTGACCTCCAACCCAGCAGGTGCAACTGTGATTCAAGGCACAGCTGCTGCTGGAGGGAGCTCCCAGGGAAGCCACGTGTTGCAATTGGATGAAGATTGAATGCACTTTGCAGCTGGGGCCTAGGAGAGTGAGCTGGGACTCCCACAGGAAGAAGCTGGGTACCACGAGTAGAGGAGCCGCCTGTGGTGAGGCCACGCAGGCACCCACCTAGGGTGGGAAGTTACAATTGGAGAACCAGCTTCAACTTAACCTCATGATCCTCAGGCCTGGTGCGGCTTCAGGCTGCAAGGTTCGTGGGGAACAAGCTGGTGAAGAGAGCTGAGCTGGACATATCCTATACAATTTGATCCCTGCAGACATGAGCTTAGTGATTCTTTGGGGGGATACAACCTAAAGGGTACCAAGTTGAAAACCAATAGCACAATCAACAATCAAGGGTGTGAGTAACAGGATGTGGGAGATGCTTCCCAGGACAGTGAAGAAGTCCTTTCTTATCACCTTGTGCTTGCTATGACTACAGAGCCCGGAAACTGAGGTCAGGCATCCCTGGAGGTGAACGCCTGAGGAGCCACACAGGGAGTGGAGAAGAAGCCACTTGTCATAACTGAAAGGCCTGGAGAATGGGGGTGGGGTGGGTGGGTAGGAGGCACCCACAGATCCTGACTGCACTGGGAAAATGCATCCCATCACTTGTTAACTATTAATGTCATTTAAACTCTTCTGAGAATAGATCTAACACTGGGTTGCTTTGAAGGCTCAATACGTCTTGTAATCCATAGATTATTGAAGTTAATTTCTCTGCTGAGATCCTGCTATCAGGAGAAATTGCATGCATACTCAAAAGTTGGAAAGAAAAGAAAAGAAAGATTTTAAATTGGATTTCTGTTACGCCTCTGTCCAGAAAACTAGGGCTGATAGAAATGGATGGATGCTTCAGGATTAGCAAGGGGGCAAAGACTAAAAGCAAAAACACACCCTCTGCCCCTTCCGCTCTTTTCTCAAACCTGGGTGTAGAAGCAAGCACCTGCAATCTTAGCATACAGGAGACAGAGGAAGAAGAGTCAGGAGTTCGAGGTCTTATGTGAGACCCTACCACACAAAGTCAAGGCCTATGAGTGTGGGTCGATGGTAGAACTCTTGCCTACAAAGCAAGACCTAAATTTGATTACCAGCTGCACAAAACCTTTTCCAAGACACACGTGGCCCAGCACCCATGGTTTGCACACGGTGTGCCCTTCGCTAGCTGCAAGCCTGCCCTGTTGTTGTGGGAGAGCCCCACATAGGATAAGATACAGTAGGCAATAACAGTGTGCAGATTTATATCATGGTGAATCATTTTTTTCCATACCTTAAATTAATTTTAATTGAATCTCATCCGCGTGACTTTCATTTACTTTTAAATGAGTTTCAGTTGTAAAGTTAGAGTGCAGGTGACTCTGGGAGTTGACAGGTTTTAGTGTTTTGATCATAGATTATTATATAATGTTGACAAATGTCCCTTGGACTATAATACTGCATATGAAATGCCGAGGAGACACCCAGGGTCCTCTTCATCCACACAGTATTTTACAGGGAGGATAAAAGCAGGCCAGCTGTGTTCAAATAGAATTGTTTTCCAGAAGGTACAGTTGTTTCTTGGGGGACTGCAAATAACTCACCAGTTTATGACTGTCCTCTAGAAGGTGGCTGGCCAGGAGAGCTTTTCTACAGGTGATACTTAGTCCTGGAAATGGTGCCAAGTGACATCAAGAGAAAGCATGGGAACTGGGTGGTTTCTTGGATTGATAATCAAAAGTGGTTTGCTGTCTATTTGGTTTTTTTTGTTTGTTTGTTTGTTGTTTTTTTTTTTGTGATGCTGGGCATTGAACCTGGGTCCTCCTGCCTGCAGAATAAGCACTGTTATCATTGAGTCACACCTTGAGCTAGCTGCAGCCTCTCAAAGGTGTATAGGAAAAAAAAAGGTTTTTTTTCCGTTATTCTTCTCAGCCATGTCTGTGCAGTTGGTTCTGAATTTCAGTTTCAGTCCTGAAACGTCAGAGTCAGGAGCTTGGAAAGTCCTGTGTGACCATGAACGTGCTACAGGATGGGAGGTGAGGGGTCCTCTCCTCCCATGCCCTACCGAATCCCAGCTGTGGAGGGCCCAGCTTCCCTTCCCATCTCTGTAGACAAGCAGCCTCCCTACCTGACAGAATCTCTTGCACCCAGGGACAGAACGGAGCCAAGTAGGGCATGGTCAAGTTGACTGAACTTGAGCACAATGCTGGGTCAGTGCATTTGAGTCTTGTTTCTCCCTAGGAACAACCCTGTTATGAAGCATTTAACTCAGTCTTGAAAAGATTTTAACAATAGCCCCAAGGCATGTTGCTATTATTACAAGACATGTCCAGGAATGCTGGACTCCAAGCTAACTAAATTCAAGACCCACAAAGACACAAGCATGTTGAGGGAGCACAGTGCCTACTTCTTGAATAAATGGTGACCACAGCCCAAGCATTTCCCACACTCCGTATGGCTGCAAATGCTAACGTTGACATTTGTGCTGTCGAGCAGTGTCCTGCAGATCAGAGAACCTTTGTAAGTCATCTACAGGGAGGAAGTTCAGTTTACCTAGATTCATCATAAAAGGCTCACTGGGAGATGTGAGGCTCTACATAGGTGTTGGAAGATGGCATGGCAGGGGTGGGGGGTGGGAGGAGCACAGGAAGTGAGTCTAGAGTAGTCTGCATCTCACGGGAGATGGGACAGTGGCCCAGTACAGATGAGAAGAGAGTAACGTAGTTAGCAATGAAAGGGGACTGCTTACGACAGAGAGGCTGTGGGTAGCATGGGGTGGGTAACGTGTTGATTCTAGATTCATGGAAGGCTTGGTAACACCCATTCTACCCTGGGGTAAATAGTTCTTGTGAACAAGGAAGCTTCTTCCAAATTCCCAATTAATATTCTTAGGACCTACTGACTGTCGGCGCCCAAATTAGTGCTCTCGAGTTGCCACCAATAGGCAATCTTGTCAAGCTCTTGCCCTCTGTCTCCTGGTTCCTACTGCTTTGCAGTAAGGCCATCAGATTATTGCTCCATCAATGGCTTAATCCTTTGAGGAAGCAGGAGCCTCCCTGATCCAGTCAGCTCTGTAGACAAGCAGCCTCCCTACCTGCATCCACCAGCTGGGCACCAAAAGTTTGGTTCATGCACCTTTGTGGGAGGATATATCCTATCCAAGCTGCAATAGGTAATTTTGATCTGAATGAAAAGACGGCCTCAGGCAGTAAAGAATAACAACATCCCCCAGATACAAGTATCTACAAGGTGTATGCTGAAGGGTGTGAGCACTCAGAACATGGACCTGTGTGGACCGGAAATGGTTTCATAAAACAGGGAAAGAAAGCTGGGCATGGGCTGACCCACGACAAGCTGCAAGGCTTTCCTGGAACTTCACTTTGCATAAATGGATATCCACAGGCAGAGACATTAACACACTTTTATTTCGTCACCAGTAAAGTTAACACTACAGGAAAAAAACAATCCCACTGGCAGGAGATAGCAGGAGACACATTTTCATCACACCCAGCCCGATCACACAGCACCTTCGCTGGCAGCTTTCTTACCACGGATCCCTCATAGGGGAGGGACTGAGTGTGAATAACGCAGGAGCTAAACGGTGTTGTCTGGCTGGACCCCTGATGGAGTGGCAGGCTAGAGTTCCTTTACCTGTTGGGAACCTCTTGCGGACATGTGTGGGCTGCATCTCAGAGTTCTGCCTGGGGAAGAGACTTGCTCCCAGCCCCGTTCCTGTGAGCTCCGGGTACAGCCTGTTCCTTGGGATGTGGGATGAGCTGTAGCAGGACATGAAGCATGCATGTACACACTACACCCAGTCTCCAATGCATCTCAGAGGAAACCACTGTGCAGAGCAGCGTGTTGACTCCTCTTATCCCGAGCCTCCCCACCACTGCAGCCAACCATCGGGTCACTTTTGGAGTCTTCAGGATCCACTGGGTCCCATTTTCTCCACACCAGCACCCACTGTTGTGCCAGCTTGTGTTGATACCCCCTCCCTCGACATTCCCCTCTGCCTTAACAATTCTCTGTGAAATGAATCTCCTTCCAATTGTTCCTGCATGGTCAATGTTGTTGGGGCCCCTGGGATAACCTACTGCCACCTTGTCATGGCCCCTGGGAGAAATGGAGGCTTCCCCAAGGTCAGTCAAAGAAGGCACTACTAAGAGAACCCAGGTCATCATTGACTAACTGTAGGAACTGAAGCATGAATATAAACGTGGGTGCTGGTGATTTGATTTCATCCTTACACAGCGAGTACTCTTGCCTGCTGAGCCATCTCCTCAGCCATGTCTACAGCTTTGGGGATGTGGAGAGTGACAGTCACTATGCAGGCGACTCTAAGCTCCATGCCTCTCTCCACATATGCCCTTTATTAGTCCCTTCTCTCACCGGACCCAGGGGTGGCTGTGTGATTTTGGCCAATAGGAGAGTAGTTAACAATACAAACACAATGGAGCTCACGCATTCTTATTGATTCTCTTGAAGGAGCTTCTGAGATGAGAACTATTGCAGGCTAACCTTCTGGAGGATGAGGGGCCACAGGGTACAGGACTATTCATCCCCAGCCACAGCCACCCTAGGCCAACCAGTTCCATTGACCTTCTAGTTACCAACAGAGGCATGAATAAATCCAATTAAAGTCAGCTGAGCCCAGCTTGGATCTGCAGACTCACCCACTGACCCATGTGTTTTGGAGGATGCAAATAAATGTCTGTTATTTTAACCACTTAGTTTGGGGGTACTCGTTACACAGTAGTAGCTAACTGCTACATCTCTATTATAACCACCCTATGCTAAATGCTGGTTACTGGATGAGGGGCTAACCACTGCTTTAGCTCTCTAGCCAAGCTAATATTCACTAAGCTTTGGTTTTCTGGATTAGTTACAACTGTTGGTTTTCTGGATTAATTACAACTAATATTATCACTTCAACCACAGGCAGAACTCACATCAAAAGGTAGAGAAATCTGTCCCAGATATGGGGCTAAACCCTTAATATACATAATCTTATACAGTCATGCCAAGTCCATACTTCAGATGTCCCATGATGTATGATGGTTCAATATAACATTTCTGAAACCTATAATCATACATAAGCGAGAGCTCCAGCAGTTGAATCTTCCACTATGAATTTTGATCATGTGTGTGTGTGTGTGTGTGTATGTGTGTGTGTGGCTAGCACTCTGCTTGTGACATTGTCTTGAGATGAAAGACCTTAGTTTCTGATCAGTCATGAAGAGGAAGCAACAAATCCCAGCAGTGTGCTGCGTTGCCATGCCACCCAACACACTGCCACAACTGTCTAGGCCTCTGTGGTAACACAGGCTTGGCATTCACAGCTCAGGCCCAGCTGTAGCCTAACGTCAGCACTTTGGGCACACCTTGCGGTATGATTACTGTCGGTCTTCCCAGTCAGCTTCACAGTGTTTGGAATGAGCTAAGTGGTTGAGGCACACCTCAGGAGACGCCTGTGAAGATGTGTCCTTCAAAGAGGATCGTCTCAGAGGGGGAGACTCACCCTGAATGTGGGCAGCGCCACCCAATGGGCCAGAGGCACGGACAATGGAAGAACGATGGATGGAACAGAGGATGGAGTTCCTGGTTGACATGATGTGAACTGTTCAGCTCTGCCATGCCCTATCCTCCAAAGTGGCATGAGCGTCCGAACTCATGAGCCCAAATACACCTTCTTTTCTGTGTCAGTTGCTATATCAGTGCTTGCCACAGTGGTGAGGAAGATGAATAACAGAGTGGGCTATATTTATGAAATGTATTTCAATAATATTCATCTTTCTTTTTCTCTGGTACCACAGATTGAACCCAGGGCCTTATTCATTCCAGGCAAGCACCCTATCACTGAGCCACAGTCACAGGCCCTCACTGGGGGATTCTAGGCAGGGGCTCTACCATTGAATCACACCTGAGCCCCTCATTCAGGGATTCTAGATGGGCACTCCACTACCCAGCCGCACTCCCATTCCCTAAAATGGATTTAGAGGTATGCAAAGCATACCTGAGCTATGCAAGCAGGGTTATTTTTTTGTCTTATTTTAAGTTAGGGTCTTATTAAGTTACCTAGACAGCCCTTAAGCTTACTGTCCTCTTACCTTGGCCTCCCAAATAGCAGGTATGTTACAAGTCTGTGGCACGACACCCCACTCTCCATGACATTTTTAACATACTATGGGGTTACTGGGATGCAATTTTAGCAGAAGTCAGGGAGCACCTGCACCATTGTCCTCGGAAGGTTCTGATGCCCAGCAGAGATAGGTGACCTACGCCAGGTCACACAGCTACAAAAGGCACAACTGGGCGGCAATGTCACTTCTTCTCAGTTCTCAATACGGCTGGAGCTTGGCACAGATGAGCCAGCCAGACCCAGGCAGCCCGCTCCTGACAGAATGCCAGAGTCGAGTGAATGATACGCTTGTCTGGCAGGTGTAACTCGCATTTGTTCCCTTGAGATAGTATTTCAAATCAAACACACATCTTCAGATGTGGCCGTGGTGCATTTTGAAGCCTTTGCCATTCTTGGTCTGCTGTAGTTTTTATTTCTGGTATTTTCTTCCTTCTCTGTGGCTCATGAAAAAAAAATGGCAAAACTCCATTTTTATTAATATATTATAATTAATATAATAAAGTTTATTCCCTAATGTGAAGTGTCAGGTCACGAGTTATTGATTCCTGAGATTGGAAGTAGGAAATTTCCAGACCTTGACATTCCTTCTGGTTTTATTTTATATTTGTATGTGTGTGCCTGCTTGTCTGTATGTGAAGCACCGGCATGCAGTGCCCAGAGAGGCCAGAAGAGGGCGTGGGGGTCAGTGGAACTGGAGTTACAGATGGCTGTGGGCTGCCCAATGTGGGTGCTCACAACTGAACAGGTCCTCCACAAGAGCAGCCAGTGCTAAACCATCTCTCCAGCCCTGATTTTATCCTTATGTATTTATTTATTTTAGGAAAGGACTTAGTTATGCTGCCTAGGTTGACCTTGAACTCATAGACCTTTTCCTCCCTGTGAGTGCAGGTTACAGGTGTGTCCCACCTACCTAGCTGTTCCTTAAAAATGTTCACCTATCTAAGCGTGAGGGGTGTGCCTTTGTGTTCTGGGCCTTTTACACTCACAGGGAACAGAGTAAGGAGGACACTGTTAATCTAGTCCCTCCATGCCAGGTGGATGAACCAGCGAAACCTAGAACCCGATTATATCTTTGGCCAAGAAACCAAAAAAGTCAGAGAAAGAGTTTGAGATGGGAGCCCTGAGGATCTTCCCTGGTCCCCACTAGGCCACTGAGAAAGGTCTTAGCTAAAATGCTCTCTCTGCTTCTGGTAGCAATGTAGCATTTAAGTGGCCAGCCTTCCCATTCCACTCTTCCACTCCCCCCAGAGTCCTACAGTGACTTTTGGAAATATCAGGTCTCTAGCTCAGAGGAACATAGATATATTATATTTTTTAAAATATATGAAATTGCTGGGCTGGTTTTATAGCTTTTACCCCCTACCAACTCATCCACCAAAAAAAAAAAAAACTCTTCAGATTCCATCCCTGAACTTTAAAACAATTTTATTTAAAAAAAAAAAAAAACTGCTTCATTCAGAAACAAATAGGATCCAGGGTATGTGTGCCTGGGGGGAGGGGAAAGGATCCGGGAGGCAGTGATTGGTTTTATCAGTACAAAAGCCTCACTGTGGCCGCTAGTGGAGGCTCTCCCGTCCCCGTACCTTTCAAAACTCATATGTAACCATATCTGTTTTAAAAGACTGATTCATTTTCCTCCCCTAGCCTGCGAAACTCTCTTCATCCCCACCACAGGAAACTTGAGTCTGATTTTAATGAGCTTCAATTGGAATGTGGCCTTTGAAAAGGAGTGCATTTGAAAAGATGGAACATTAAATTTTGTAATGATGTAAAACATCTTCAATTTTTGACAGGACAATGGTGCTTATTGTACTTTATGAGTCCACTGGCGATTCAAAGGTCACTTTGTATATGACTCCACAGACAGGGGCAGCCCTGAATGAAAATTAGGTTACATGTGATCAGCTTTATTATTAATCAGACCAAAATGGATTTTTAACATTTTTCTAATGAGCAACAGAGAAGGAAGAAAATACCACGGATAAAACTACAGAAGATCGAGAATGGCCAAGGCTTCAAAATGCACGGCGCGGCCATGTCTGAAAACGAACGTTAGATCTGAAATGCTTAAATACTATCTCAAGGAATAAAACGGGGCTGCATATTTTGCTGTCGTAAATGCGTAAGAAACTGCCGAAATGCCTCTTCTAATTTACTGCCTCTGTCCTTTGTTTATAACCAACTAATGATCTGATTTCTCCGTGCGGTATATTACTGCGGCCCCCAAGAACTCCAGGCTGGGTGAAGCCATGTCACCATTTCCATGATAAATCCTGTTTTCTAAGGGCTTTGTAACGCCGCTGGAAATATGTAATTCAGGGTAAGACTTGGAACACAAGGCCTCAGCCAGGACGCAAATTATCACGACAACCACAGATCCAGCCCATCTAAGTTTCTTAACGCTTTTGTTTGAGTGATGTTCCCTTATAGGGAGAGACGGGGTGTTGGAATCAAGGAGAGAGTAAAAGCGATCAATAAATGCCTGAAGAGTTGGAGAGTCTTCTTTTTATTTCTTACTTGAATTGGAGAGCGGTTTTTCAAGATTCTCTTTTGTGAAACATATCAGGGTATTTGTGAAAAATTCAGAGGTATCCTGAAAGCCTGAATCTGAAGAGCAGACAGTTGGGGAGACTGAGGCTAGACACACGGACTTTCCTAAAGAGCAGGTCGCTCCTGAAAGGGCCGGCTCCTCTCACTTGACTGTCTACCGGGAAGGGCACCAGCCTTACTCAGGGAATGGCCCTGTGGATCAGTGGCGGTGTGAGCTCTAGGATCCCAGACCTTGCTAGGCAGCCATCCCCTTGCCTGCAAGCAGCAAGCCGTGGAAGGAAGAGTATAGATTCAGGAGCATGGTGTGGGTCTCAGACCCTCGCTGCTATGAGCAAGATTCCGCTGTGTAGCCCACACCATCAGAAACGGGGGTAAACAACGGAGATGCCACCGCACACCACGCCACACCTGAAATGAGCGGAAGGTTGTCTACGTTGCAAGCAGCGGAGAGAGGGGACGCATGAAGGCGAAGACAGAGGCATAAGTGACAGACAGTATGGAAACCGACGCCCCAGATGCTCCAGCCAGGGCTGTGAGTTCGGGAGAAGGAAGATCCCAGTGGGAACATGACAGGGTGACAGAAACAGGAAAGGAAGGAGGCAGATGGGGCTGACGCACAGGCTCAAAGGGCAGGGCCCCAAGTGCAGGCCATATGTTGTGTCACCGCTGACACCTGCTTCCACCGCCCCATCACGGCAGCAGGCCCTGGCTTCTGACCTTCACTCTCACCCCCAGCAGCCAGCGTGAGGTGACCTTAGTATACTGATCTTATTCTCAACAGGCCTCCCAGGGTCACCTGGGGGTAAAATCCAAGTTGGGACGGCTACACAGTTTGTGGGAAACGTACAAAAGGAAAACACAGGGCCAATGGATTCGGCGTTATTAAGATTTCTAAATACGATCGAACTGCTAGATGAACGTGCCGGTCAAATTATTCCTGATGACATTCTTCTGTGCCCTCGAGTCAGTGTCTCCCTCAGTCATCACCAGGGAAACTTCTTGCAGCCGATGAGACCACAGAGCCCCACAAACTGCACAGCACACAGAGAGTAAAAGACTTTGCAGCACTAGGTCCTAGGTGGAGTGTCTTCACCTAGCCACTCCCTCAGGGTACAGGGAGCTATGTGGAAGAGGAAAGATTGGAAGAGCCAGTGAGGGGGGGGAAGGCACCCAGGGAACACTGTCCTCCGGATACGGCAGGACTGCCACACAGAGACCATGGCAGCATGCACGGCGCCTGCATGGGTCCAAGCCAGGTGGGGTTCTGGAACAGAAATGGAGAAGTGAACGTGATAGCCTGTCCCTAACTGTGGTGGTTAGAAAAAAAATGGCCCCCAAAGGGTGTGGCACTAATGGGAGGTGTGGCCTTGTTGGAGTGGGTGTGGCCTTATTGGAGGAAGTGTGTCACTGTGGAGGCAGGTCTTGAGGGCTCATAAGTGCTCAAGCCACACCCAGTGGAGACAGTTCACTTCCTGTTGCCTGCAAAGGGAACTCTCAGTTCCAACACCATGTCTGCCTGGATGCTGACATGTCCCACCATGATGATAATGGACTGAACCTCTGAACTGTAAGCCGCCACAATTCAATGTTTTTCTTTATAAGAATTGTCATGGTCGTGGTGTCTCTTTCACAGCCCTAGGAACCCTAACAAAGACACTAACCAAGGAGCTATCTGCAACGGACAACACTTGCAAAGGAGAAATTAGTTGTCTCCAGTGGAGGCTCACTGGATACATAAATCACAGTTAAGGGCAGGCCCCATGCCCAGCAGTAGATGGCCACAACAAAACAAACTCGAGGGTAGTTTGGGAGATTTTTGTTACATATTGCTTTGTTTGGGCACATTTTTTTAAACCTTACTGTTCTTTTCTTTTTAATATAATAGTTTGCAATTTTGTTTTTATGATGTGTGTATGTGTGTGTTTCTCACGCTTTTGCTTTCTCCCTCTTTTTTGTTGTTGTTGCTGGGTTTGTTCTGCTTTTGTGCTGTTGTTTGGTTTTGGTTTTGCCTGTTTGTTTTCTAAAGAGAGAGAGCAAAAGAAGGTGTGGAATTGGGAAGGTGGGGAGGTGGAGAGTAGGTGTGAGGAGCTAGGGATTGAGAGAAACCATGATCAGAATATATTATGTGAAAAAAAATATTTTCAATAAGATTTCTAAGCTTAGCTTTTGGTGACAGGATGTGTCCCCAAGAACAGAGCTCTTGGGTGCACAGGGATTGCCCTAGCATATCTTTCGGGCAGGACCCCATTGTAGATCAAAGTGTTTGTGGCTGGTTTATGGTGTTTACATTTCTCCTTTGGTCTCCTACAGAGCACATTCCTATACCAAAGACACTACTAGCACATAACAGCAAAGGCTCTATGCAGGTACCAGCTCAACTTCTCTGTTAAATGAGTTGTGTGGATGTTGTCTTCAGCAATAGGGTCTTGACATCATTTTATGGAGAGCAACCTATAGTCTTGGCAACAGCCTATGTTGTTTGGGGATTCCCATTGGTCCCCTTTGGCCAACAACTCAATTATATGTGACTCTTTCCTGGTACTGGAAGCTTTATTTGGTAACAAGAGATGCCCAACTGGGGCTCTGTCTTTCACCATTATTTAGCTATTTTATTTAGATTGCCTTTCTATATGTATATATTTTAGGAAGCTTCTACTGAATTTTGTTTCCATCATACCCCTCAAAGGGCCCTTACATTTAGCTGTCTCTCCCTGTATTCTTACCCGTATCTCCCTCTTCCTTCCTCCTCCCCACTTGATCCTCATGTGCCAGTGCCCCCATCCATCTATAACTACCTCTTCTATTTCTCTTTCCTAATGATATCTATCTGTCCTGTCTAGTCCCTCACTTTACATCTAACCCCTGTAGCTCTATAGACTTTAGCATGGTTATCACTGACTTAACAGCTAATATCCACATATACATGAATATATAATCATTTCTCTGGGTTTCCTCACACAGGATGATTCATTTTCAAGTTCCATTCGTTCACCTGCAAATTGTGTGATCTTTTTAAAGGCTGAGTAATATTTCATTCTGTAAATGTATCACATTTTCTTTATCCATTGTTCTATTGAGGAATCTAGAGTTGATTCCAGTTTCTGGCTGTTATGAACAGAGCATCAGTGAACATGGTTGAGCAGGTGTCTCTGTGGTAGGATGATCAACTCCCAACTTCCTGAAAAACCACACTGATTTCTATCTTGGCTGTACAAGTTCACACTCCCACCAGCATTAGATGAGTTCCCCCTGCTCTAGATCCTCACTAGCGTGAGCTGTCACTTATTCCATTAATATTAGCCATCCTGACATGTGTAAGATGAAATCTCAAAGTAGTTTTGATTTGTAGCTAAGGATGTTGAACATTTCTTTAAGTGTTTCTCAGACATTTGAGTGTCTTCTTTTAGGAGTTGGATCTGTACACACATACTCTTTTTTAAAAAAAATTTGAGATAGTTTTTCTCTGCATAGTCCTGGCTGTCCTGGAACTCACTCTGTAGACCAGGCTGGCCTAGAACTCACAGAGATCTGCCTGCCTCTGCCTCTTAAGTACTGTGCCGCCACCACCCAGCTCTGTACCCCATGTTTTAATTGGGTTAATTGTTTTCTTGATATCTAGTTTCTTGAGTTCTTTATATATTTTGAATATTAGCCCTCTACTGGATGTGTAGTTAGTAAAACTCTTTTCCTATTCTATAGACTGCCACTTTGTCTGAATGATGGTGTCCTTAGCCTTGCAGAAGCTTTTCAGTTTCATGAGGTTCCATTTATTAACTGTTGATCTTAGTGCCTGTACTGAAGGTGTTCTGTTCAGAAAGATTTTCCTGTGCCAATGAGTTCAAGGCTATTTTACACTCTATTAGGTTCAGGGTCTATGGTTTTATGTTGAGGTCTTTGATACGTTTGGAGTTGAGTTATGTGCAGGGTGATAAATATGGATCTATTTGTATTCTTTTACAAACAGACATCCAGTTTGGCCAGTACCATTTGTTGAAGATGCTGTCTTTTTTCCAATGTGTACTTCTGGCTTCTTTATCAAAAATCAGATGTCCGTAATGTGTGTAAGTTTATGTCTTGGTGTTCAGTTCAATTCCACTGAACTGTGTGTCTATTTTTGTGTCAATATCCTGCCAATACTTTTATGGATATAGCTCTGCAGTACACTTTGAGGTCAGGGATGGAGATACCTCCATAGGTTTCTTAATTATTCAGGACTGTTTCAAATATCCTAGGATTTTTGTTTATGCATGTGTTCCTCTATGAAACTGAAAACTGTCCTTTAAAGATCTGTGAAGAGCTGTATTGGAATTTTGATGGGGATTGCAAGGCTTGTGGGAGTAGCTAACCAATATCTGATTTACTTAAGGCCCACTCGATGAGATGGAACCCATATGCAACACTATTCGGTTGGCCAAGAAACCTGAAACTAGATTGCCCAGGAACCTATATACTACTGTTCTACTAAAGAAAACAGCAATAAAAAAAATGACTCCTAATGACATCCTATACTCATAGATCAGTGCCTTGCTCAACCATCATCAGAGAAGCTTCTTCCTGCAGCAGCTGGGAACAGATACAGAGATCCACAGCCAGACAATATCCAGAGAGTGAGAGGCCTTGGAACACTGAGCCCTAAATGGGATATTTCCATCAAATCCCACCCTTCAGGGCTAAGGAACCCCTGTGTAAAAGGAGGTAAAAAAGAGTGTAAGAGCCAGAAGCAATGGCAGACACCAAGGAAACAAGGCCCTCTAAATCAACATGAGCAAAGTTCATATGAACTCACGGAGACTGAGGTAGTGTGCACAGAGCCTGTGTCAGTCTGCACCAGATAGGGTCCTAGAGCTGCAAGGAGAAGGGGACACATGCCCTACCCTGATCAAGAATCTGTCTCCAATTGATAGCCATGGGCAAATGAAAATTTAGTTTGCTCCAAGAGAGTATCACTGGGAAAGCAAACTACTCTTAAGGCTGTGTTCCGAGCCAAGCAGTAGAGGGCCAAGAGAAAATGAATTCCACAGCATCTGTGGAGGTTTATTGTCTCATAATATTGTGTCGGGGCTCTTCGTTTTTTAACCTTAGCTTTTATTTTATTTATATCTTTTTTTCTGTCTTTTTTACGCTACGACATTTCACAGTTCAGTGTTTTTATGGGATATATGGGTGTGTGAATGAGTCTCTGTGTCTGTCTCTAGGGTTTTGTGTGTGTGTGTGTTTGTGTGTGTGTGTGCCTTTGTCTTGTTTTCCCCCTGTCTATTTATTTATTTATTCTTTCTATTTATGTTATTCTGATGTGTTAGTGTTTGCTCTATCTTATTATATTATATTTTATTTTTATACCTTAGAAGCCTGTTTGTTTTCTGAGAGACAGAAAGGGGGTGGATCTGGATGGGAGGGGAACTGGGGAAGAACTGGGAGGAGTAGAGGGAGGGGAACTGTAATCAGGATATGATATACTAAGTGGTACAAATCTTTTTCAGAAAAAGGTGGAGGGGGAGAGCACAGTGACTGTGGGACCCTCATCTGTCCCACAGCCCTAGACAGAATGCACAAAACAGTTTACAAAGCCCTAGGTTGCCTCCTTAGCCCATGAAACTAGCCAGACTGCACAGAATGCTTATTGAGCCCCATCCACCTTGTAGCTTGTCCAGTCTACTCTTCTCAACATTTTCTCTTTCTTTTCTCCACATTCCTCCAATGAGCCTTTGGTCTCGGAGTCTGGGTTCTTGCTAGAGACTGCCCGGACTGTGCTCCCTAAACCCTTTTAGTGGCTCCCTGGTCTCATGCAAATCTTTGCTTGAATAACTCTCACGAGCCCTCACACTGTCCACACATGTGAATCACCATCTCTTCCCATCATTCCATAAATGCTTTCCTGCCCGATTTTCCTCCATCTTCTTCCTCTTGCCTGCTGGCGTTTGCTGTGCAGCACACACATCCAGCCTACCAGAAAGGGCACTTTTAGGAATGAGTTTCTGTCTCTTTACTTTACTTAGGGCTCTGGTGCCTAGAAAAGGGTGTAGTACACTGGAGCCCTCAGGAAGTATTTGCTAAGTGGAAACATATCACCATTTCCTTGGTTTTCTCTCTCTTATCGGGATAGATAGTGCTTCTTATAGATAGGGCTTCCTGGGCAGACAGGTCCATCTTGGGAATGTAGATAGAGCAGACTCACGATACGGAGGGTTGAACACCTCCAAATGATGCCCATAGTAGGAGGGGATGAGCCACTCCATCACCAAAGACTTATCCTCTGGGAGGTGCTGTCATCAGAGGGCTATGCCTGGAGGAGCAGGGATGAGGAAAAATAGGTAGGTCCATAGGGTCTAAGAGTGTAGCAGTTCACTTCTGTACCCTAATGCCAAGGAGCATGCCTTACACAGGAGAAATGTGCAGGACTATGTGATATTGTATTGTTTATTAGTGGCATTGCTAATAAACAAAGAAGCGAATGCCTGGGTAGACCCTCCCGACTGCAGAGCACCTCCTGCTGGCTGTCCTGAAAACTCACCAGCCCCTTGAACAGACCACAAGGAATAGGGGTGAACACAGCATAAGTAGAGGCAAGCCAGTACAGACCTGTGCCGATGTGGGCATGTGTGTCACGCCTGGTACAGATGGCAACCCACAACCCACAGGATTCCAGCCAGGTGTCAGTCTTCAGGAAAGAGCTACGCTGTTCCAACCATGCATGTCATGTGCTAGTTTAGGATACAGCAGGTAGAAGAAAGCCACTGGGTGAAAGCGTTTTTAAAATTTTGCTTTCTAATATAAATATACTGTGGTGGGTTGAGAGAAAATGGCCCCTAAAGAGAGTGGCACTATTAGGAGGTGGGGCTTTGTTGGAGGAGGGGTGTCACTGTGGGGGTGGGCTTTGGGGTCTCTTTTGTTCGAGGTTCTCTAAATGTGACACTCAGTCGGCTTCCTGTTGCCTGTAAGACGTAGCACTCTCAGCTCCAGCACATCTGCCTGCGTGCAGTCATGTGCTCTGCCATGATAGTGGACTGAACCTCTGAAACTGTAGGCAAGCTACCACAATTAAATGTTTTTCCTTTGTAAGAGTTGCCATGGCCATGTTATCTCTTCACAGCAATAGAAACCCTAAGACAAATACATATTTATGTATGTATGTGCATATATATATATATATATATCATTGAGATATACTTTATAGGAGTCAAATGTATGGGATAAGATGCCTGCTCTGTTCTGTAGCTACATTATGGTGTCACCCGCTGTCTTAGGTTTCTGATGCTGAGATAATAATACATTATGATCAAAAGCAACTTGGGGAGAAAAGGATTTATTTGACTTATGCATTCCTATCACAGTTCATCATGAAGGGAAGTCAAGACAGGAATCCAAGTCAGAAAACTGGAGGCAGGAACTAAAGCAGAGGCCATACAGGGAACATTGTTTACTGACTTGTTCTTCAGGCTCACATTCAGTTACCTTTCCTAGATTCCCAGGACCACCTGTCTAGGACTGGCACCGCCCACAGTGGGCTGGGCCATCCCACTGTGTTGGGTGTGGCCATTGTCATTAGGTGTGGTACCTAGTTGCAGCTTGTTGTTTGTTGATTCCTAAACAGAACACAATGGACTCTGCATGGACAACCTTGGTCTGTAGACAAGAAGAGCTCCTATCTTGGGAGCATTGAGAAATGTGTGTGTCTCTCATAATAAGATCATAAGACTGAGTCTTCCCATTTCTTTGTCCTGCCTAGCAATGGGCTTAGAGTTCAAATCCAGTGATGCTGCTTACCCTGACCCTAGTCATCCCTCTCCGAGTCTCAGACTAGTGAGGGGCACTCCAGGGTACCCAGACAAAGAATCAGGAGACCTGGGCATCTAAGCCTGCCTTCCACTGCCACTAACTACATTGAAGTGTTCCCTCTGGGGACTTTCCTTTCTTCATTTGCACGAAAAGATCGAACAGTCACGGTACTGGCCCTGTTGACTGCTCAAAGTCATTGAGAATCTTGCTCTCTGAGATAGCCTCAGGAAATGCTGCTCTCATTCACGGTGACCTAAGAGGCCCTGGTCATTTCCTGTCTTGGGGTTTTTGTCTTCGAAGTCTCTTCCCCTGGAGAAACACTCCTAAATATCTGTATGGCTAGCTTCTTACCCTCCCAGGCCTTTCTCCAATGCCCTCCTCCTCCCATCTACAAATCTTCCTGAAGACATCTTCCTTGACCCTAGGGGGTTCATGCACTTCACCTCCTTGGGTCAATCCCTAGCCATTCTAGTCTTCATTATCTTCATGTACTCATGAAGCTGAACTTGAACCTGATTTATGACCAGAGTGCCCCAAGGATGTCAGGCCCACAAAGGTCGCGACCATAGCTGCTTGGTTTGTGACCCTCTTTCAGCACCCTGGAATGATTTGATATGTGAAAAAAAAAAAAAGAAGAAGAAGAAGAAGAAGAAGAATGGCAGGTGCCTGCACTCGTTCTCCGCAGCGAACTCTTCTATTTCTGAAAAAAGACAGGAGAGAACGCATGGTCTTCACCCCACAGAACAAAGTTGGTAAAGGTTGAGACCAGGAAGAAGAGGCCACTGGAGCCAGCGGTCTCCTCAGAACCCCTCTACTCACCACAGATCTGCCCTTCAATCTCCTTTCTCCTACAACCCTCTGCCTTCTTTTCCCCATTTTCACAGCCTGATGTCAGCACAAATACTTGAAACTTTTAGTGTGACTGATAGTGACTGATGGTCACGGAGTCCTTTTTCCCTGGGTGTGCACAGGGGCAGCCTGTTTCTCCAGGCTGCACACAGAGATGACTTGCCACAGACAGTAAGAAGGAGATTGTCTTTTGTGAAGAAGGAGGAGGAGGAGAAGAGGAAGATGAGGAAGAATAGGAGGACCGGAGGAAGAAGAGGGGAGGAGGGAGAGAGGAAAACCACCTTGAAGGTGTGAAAACAGCACCCACAGTGGTCTCTGGTCCTTGACAAACGAGTTCTCTCCTGACCTGCGCCTCAGAAACATCTCACGTGCTGCTCCCATCTCTGCTATCGTCCCACCATGGAGTGCCCAACTGAGTCTCCAGTGAATACAACTGATAACGCAGGCTGCCTCCAGGGCCTCAGAGATGCTGTGCAAGCCTGGGATGTCTGAGGGATGGACACATGGGTCAGGGTAGCCAAAGGGCATGGAGGAGTGGGAAAATGTGAGCAGGGAGGAGAGGAGAGAAGCAGAGGTCAGCACCAATGAGCTAACCTGGAACCAGGAGGCGTACCGTCCCTCCGGGTCTCCAGCTCACTTCCTCTGCTCGGCGGCTGATGGTTATATAATGCACAGCTTCCGCAGAGCCTTCTGGGATTTGCTGAAGCACTTTTGAGTCTTCAGAATCCTTACCGCAGAGGGTAGCGGTCACATCCACATTTAGCTAGTGGGTCCAGGGCACACTTTGCTTTAGGCTGTTCCCCAGTTCAACTGCCTTGAAGTCCCATGCACACCCTCCAAGGCAAGCCACTCTCTCTCCCCTGACGGAGACCCATGACGGAGAATGAACAGGACCTTGGAGAGACCAAACCCCATCCCCTCTGCCCACTCGCTCTCCCAGAAGAGCCTCTTTTGCAGAACACTATCTCTAGGGCTGCTTCAATTCTTCAAGAAAGAAGTGTGCTAGGATGTGAAAAAGCTAAAATGCAAAAAAATAGTTTTTTTTTTTTTTTTTTAAAAATTGGGGTTTGCAGGAAGTGTGGAACCGGAAAAAAAGTGCGGCTATAAACAAGCCTGCCCGCACCGCCGCCGGGAATGCAGTTAAGCGCCCAGTGGGCCTGGCGTGAGACCTCTTGGGCTTCTCTGAGGAGCAGGGGGGCGACTGACCACTTGTCCACAGGATGCGTTTTGATAACTTCCAGAAATGAGAGGGTGTTTTATGGGAAGGTAATTGGGCATAATTCCCTTCACGACTTAAGAGTCCACAGGCAGCCTCTGCAGCTGGCCCTTATTTGGAGCCATCAACAGCAAATGCTATTTTCATGGCCAATTTATTAAAGACTCCATGGTTTTTTATTTTTTTATTTTTATTTTTTTGAGGAGACATCCCAAACACAGAAAGGGCTATATTTATTGATATGTTTAAAATATAGGTTTTTAACTGGATTCCTTAGCCCTTAAAAACAAAGTAAAGAGATAGACAGATACAATTATGTTCTGACTGGTTTCCGCCAACCTGCCCAATGGGAGCGTTTGTATATAGTTCTCAGTGCGCTGAAATCTGCTTAGAAAAGCAACAAGTCTTTTGTTCCGTTGACAACAGTTATTACAATTAATTCATTTTGTGATTGGTACTTGCACTGAGTGACAAGGTGTTATTTTACCTCAGTAAAAGTTAAAGCGGTAATACCTACGTGCACAATAACATCTTACGCTTCCTATCACTCAAGGGAGAAGAAAAGGCTGGCTCTGGGCTGCCAGCACTGTTGCCACCCTCCCCACACCCTCATGCTCCTCGGAGCTCGGAGGAATGAGCTCGTTCGTTTTCTCAAAGTTTCCACTTCCAAAACTCTCTCAGTTGTCCTGTAACCTCCTGCAGCCATATCAGGCCTGAGATCCAAAGGAAACAGGACTTGGAGAGGATTGGATGTCTGGGTAGTCAGGGGCATGGTATACCAGGAACTGGGTAGCAAGCCCTGTTTCTTAGCTGGCCACTGCTTATCCAAGCATGTGTTTCTCTGGCAGGCCTGGAACTCATCGACCCTGAACACAGGGATCTCCCAGTCATGGAACTGGAGACACTTAGGGTGGCTAGTTCTTTGTCAGAGAGGTTGTTCAGTGTGAAGTGTGCAATAGCCTCCCTGGTCCTTGCTCACTCAATGCCAGGAGTACCACCCGATGCTTGCAGATAGTGCCAGTGTCCGCTGGGGAAGAATATTCCTTCCACCACTCTTGGGGGCCTCTGCCATTTGTAGCGCCCTGCTCAGAGATGCCTGAGGAATCCCTTTCTCATCCTGATCATGGCTGGAGCTATCCGAGAAGGCTGGCTTTACTACCTAATCCCAGGGCAAAGCAGAGGGGAAGGGCAAGTCACAGATCCCAAAGGTAGGGACACCAGGTGACAATGGCCGTTTGATGGCATCTAAAATGCGTAGGTAAAATTGATGGCACAGACCTAGGGACCTCATCAAACACAGAGCCAAGGGGTCCACTGCACGGGCCATTTTCATTGGTAATGACCAAGAAAGATGGAGTCTGGAGTCTTCCAACACCAAATTCTTCAAACTCTGTCATTCAACAAATATCACAGCACAAAGATATATTGAGTAAGTTGAGCCTGAGAGTAAAGACCTGTAATCCCAGCTACAGCAGGCTGAGGCAGGGGAATTGCTTGGGCTACAGAATTAAATCAAGGCTATCCTGGGTACCCAATTGAGATTCAATCTCAAAATAAAAATAAAAAAGGGTTGGAGATATGTGTGAACATATCCTATATACCCACAAAAATAAGTTCAGTCCCTAATACTGGGAAGGAAAAAAAAACTAGAACTTTGTTTTTGTTCATTATTAAGAATTTCAGTAAGTTATACACTGTGGTTCCATCCATTTTAGTTATCTGAGGGTCCAGTGGCTGGTTTCTGGGGTAGTGACACCTCCTGATTGCTGTGTATTCCTGCTGACTGTCATTCACTTCCTTGCATAGTTAGTCTTATCTGAGGAATGTTTAAAAGTGATGGGATGGAGGGGGGCATCCCTGTCCTGAGTGGATAATCTCAGAGGGACCAAAATTGTTTTCATGAATAATGAGGGGCAAGGCCTTGGGGGCACCGAAGGTAGAGGCCAAGCTCCTGTGACCTGCCCTACAGAGCAGTCCTGTCACACAGGCAGTGGCCAAGTTCTGCATCTTTGAGTGCTGAACCAGCCCCTCACTGTGGGACAGCTACAGGCCTGCTGTCTCTATGGCCCCCAAGCAAGGCCATTTCATCATGCCCATCTCCAGAGAACTGGACCACAGAACAGCCACACTGGAAGGCCACTGACAAGGAACCCTGGAAATCCTCCTGGTTTCTTTTTCTTAGCAATATTTATCATCTTCCCAAAATCAATTGCATATTTTAAATTAAAACAAATGATGCTTTCTGGACTACTCAATACTTGCATCTTTGCCACCTAACAATGAAAAAGTTTCATGTAAAAACAAAACAAAAACCACCCATCTTTGCGCCTATTAATTGCACCGTAATACAATTCAATAGTTAATACAATCGTATTCTGGATCAAAATGCACACAGTCGCAGGGTATCTGCGATACTGAGGTGGGATGACAGCTTCCTCACCCACCCCTACCCCTGCACACTCCAGCCTCTCAGCCTCTCTCCTCGTCTTCCCCTACCAGAAGCTGTTTATTCCCAGTAAGGCTAAAAACAAGAGCTTATATATTTAATGATTTTAAAAGCAAAACGCTACCCACTGTCTGCACAATTGCCATTTTATCTCCCTAAACTTCTCCGGCTTGACGTTTTTAAAAGGGCAAAAGCAGAAAACCCTTCTATAATACCTAATTTGTACATCTGCAGTTTCCCTCCGACTAGCACGGCACCATATGTTTTTAATTATCGTAATAGCCCTAAAGAACCTGTTCGGTGGGAACCACATATGATCCTTTTATTACTGGTTTGCAGTTTCAACAGTTTTAGCTGGCTGGACAGAAGGAGTGGGCTCAAAGGCCTAAGATCCCACCCACAGAGGGGACCTCCTTCCCCTGCTTGACAGAGGTAATTGGGTACATGTGAGGTGGCTCTGAGGGGCCTTAAGATAAAAGCCGGGATCTCCCGTGATGCTGGGTTTGGGGCAGAGGCTAACAGCATGAGAATGAGGTTGATAAATATTATCCCAGCTTGACCTCTGCTGCTGTCTCCGTCCTTGGGGGCTGAGCAGACAGCAGCGCCAGCCTGGAGGGCTTGCCAGTGCTCCGGGCCACCCACTCTCTACCCCGACTGGCCCCAGGGGACCACTGCTAAGTTAGGGGTCAGGTTTCCTTGAGATCCTATTGCTTCAGGAAAGGGGAGGGGTGAGGTTTTACTTTTTTTTTTCTCCTCTTTGGGAAATAATTGGATATAGTCCTAAGATGAATTGACTTGAGTCTGTGACTGACGCTGGAGAAACTATGAGGTCAACATGAAAGGAGCGATGCAGCCGCGGAGGGTCACGTGACTAGTTTAAGCTTTGGTCCCATGTACCAGCCTACCCTGCCAGTCTCTGTATGAAAGTTCTTTGGTTCTGTCTGGAGTTTGAATTGATGCCTAGAAGGCTCCTCTCTTTTCCTGGGACCCAGAGTCACAGGTTGGCAGAAATGGCTGCTTTTATTTATCGGTCAGTTTAGGTTGGATGCATCCCAAAGGACTGATAAAGGCAACGAACGAAAGAGCAACCAGCCGCTGAGCAGGGGCTGCCTCTGCCTGAGTTGCAGGTAATGTGGGGCAAGGGGAACCCCCTCTCATCCCTGAGAATGACAGAATAATAGGATAATTCCTCCCCTGGGAGTCACAGAAAGGATGCAGTTGGCATTACCATCTATAAGGGGCTGAGACGATAACTTGACCCTGGCTCATACTATGGACTTTTAGTTTGGGATTTTTTTTAAGGCAGAGTCCAGCGATGTAATGGAGCCTTGGCCTTGAACCCTTGAACCTCTTTTGGCTTCCCCAACACTGAGATCACAGGCCTGTGCTGTTACTGCTGGCTTTATAGTGAATATTTTAACATCAATCTGGAGTGTTAAGTAACCCAAAGGACCAGGTCTTTCTGTTAAGTCTGCAAGAGCCATATCTCAGGTGTGTGTGTGGGGGGGGGGCAGGAGGGAGCACGGCAGGAGATTGCCATCTTCAACATGACCAAGATGCTCCAAATAACTTTTTTATGAAGGGAATAAGATTCCAGGAGTAGGAAGGATTTCTGGGTGGTATGTGGGTCAACAAACACGAGGGAAGTGGGTCATTTTCCTCTGGGTACCCACATGCCAGGTACACATATGTTCTCTTGGTTTATAAAAGCCACTCTCTTTCCTGTTTCTTCTCGTTCACACATCCCAAGGTGGCAGTACGCATTACTTTAATCTGTTTGTTCTTGGCCACCACTGAATATAGAAAATACACTGTATTCAAAGAACCGGAGCTGGGCACAGTAAGCACATGCATGCGGGCTCACACTTCCTAGGCAGGAGCAAAAGGATTTCCACGTTCTAGAACAGTCTAGGTTACTTTCTGAGATTCTGTCTCAAAAAAAGGGGGGGGGCTGGAGAGATGGCTCAGAGGTTAAGAGCACTGACTGCTCTTCCAGAGGTCCTGAGTTCAATTCCCAGCAACCACATGGGGGCTCACAGCCATGTAAAATGAGATCTGGTGCCCTTTTCTGGCATGCAAGCATACATGGAAGGAATGTTGTATACATAATAAGTAAATAAATAAATAAATAAATAAATAAATAAACTTAAAAAAAAGAAAAAAACCGCTAACAGAGGCTTGGCAGTATATCTCAATGGTTTAACCCTTTTCTGGATAACATTACACTCTAGCTGTCCAGAGAGCCTCTCCAGATGCTAGGTTCTGGGGCTGAGATCTGACCTGTGTATTTCAGGGAGTAACTCTCCGCTTTCCCCAAGTTGCATGCAGTAACCAAGTCAAGGGCCACAGAACCCCTCTCTAATGGGAAGGTCATGGCTTTGACTGTGAGACATTTTTAGGAATCAAGGGGTCTGATGGGGTCCCTGTCTGACTTGGTGTTACAAGCTGAGAGCAAATCTCGACACAGAGCGAGTGTCCGACCCCCGACCCCAGCACCACCTCCCTCCTGATCTGCAGTTCTGTCCTTGGCCAGTTCCCAGGGACAGGCATTCATTTGGCCAGCTGCACCTTGAAGCAAGAGAGTGAGACTCTCAAGCCCAGTGGAGCTGACTCCCCCCGGTGACCCCAGAAGACCCAGAGGAAGGTCTCTGGCCAGTCAAAGAAGGGGAGCAGAGAGGCACAGCCCCCACAGGAGAGGGGCTGCTCTTAGCCTTTGGCAAAGCAGGACCAGATGGCCACCCTCATTCGAGATGTCAGTGGTGACCTCGCAAGTCAACACATAGCAAGTACATCTTAATCAGAGTGAGTCCTTCCTGTCCTGGACAAGGCGATTGCACCAGCCCGCCCCTCAAGGAAACATGACCTCCTTAATCACAGCCTGCTGGAGGGCCCTGCCTGGCCCTGCCTGGCTCTGCAGCCAGCAGTGGCCATCTCTACCCCTGCCCACCCTAGAGCTGGGCTCTCTCGGTGGCCCAGCGGAGTCTGGGCTGCAGAGAAGCCGCCTCCGAATTTCCGTCCCGAATAATAACTCACATTACTTGGATCCCATCTGCACCAGGGAAGGCAGAGCAGGGAGAGAGCATAAAACACAAAGTTCCCACAGACAACATCTGTCTTAGTGCAAACAATGGACCATTATCTTGTAAATAATTCTGATTAAGCTGCAGCATTTCCTCCTGTAACTGACTGCTGGGAAGCAGCATGGGGAAGAGGACACAGCTGGAGCGGCAGGCCCTGGCCACCAGGTGCTGTGCTCTGGAACCTCACCTGACCTATAGCTCCCCCCATCCTCACCAAGAGCGCCTAAGCACCTCTCTCCCTGGCCCTGTCAGACCACAGATACCTACCACCTGCAGCCCAGGCTGTTTCTCTCTCTCTCTCTCTCTCTCTCTCTCTCTCTCTCTCTCTCTCTCTCTCTCTCTCCTCTCTCTCCTCTCTCCACCTCTCTCTTTCCTCCCTTGGATCCCTTGTCTCTAGTTCCTCTATGGTTTTCTCCTTCCTCCCCTCTGCCTGGCTCCTAGGGTAGGGCTGAGCTGCTCAACATGATGGGAATAGTACCCATTCTGAGGACTTAACACTTGCAGGTCTTAATGCTCCCTTTCTGGGAGTTGTCAGGCCTGGAGATTCCTCCCCAAATTCCTCTTCCCACCCCTAAGGACTGGGTCTATTGTGCCCAGGCCCATACCACAGTGCCCCTCCCACCTGTCTTCTGGGATGCCAAGATCAACTCACTCAACTCCTGCCTTGTCACCTGCCTCATGAAGCATCCCCTACTGAAAACTGGAGACTGCACAGAACCACCCCAGTGTTACGGAATCTTGGTCCTTGACCTGCGTAAAAGCACTTATCCCTAATGGCCCGCAAGAAAATAACCCTTATGATTTAAAATTAAACAATGGCCCTGAGTGGGGTTCAGAAAGGACAGATACCCCAAGTCCAAAATTTTAATGTAAAACAAATCCACTCAGCAGCAACCGTATAACCACTGCCTGGCCACCAGAGATGGGTGTTGCTGATACCATTAGCAGACAGGAAAACAGCTCAGTTAGAGCCAGTGGGGCTGTATGTGAATCCCAAGGATGGTCTCATGGGGACAGATTTCCAGATGTGTTCAGTCCAGGTGTTTAGGTGTGCAGACAGAAGACTTCAAGTGGTGAGTGCAGTGGGACAGAATGGGTGCCCAGGCCTACCCAAACCATAACCCACTCCACACTCCTATGGTAGGTTTATATGGCACTCTGTCTGGGACCCTCTTGCTAATGGAAGTCCTAAAATAACTGATAAGAGAGCAACTTGTCTCTAAGTTATGTATACATATATACATATATAGTTATGTATTGTAACCATTTTATTCTCTTAGATGTGGCCAAGTTTCCCACTTGACAGTCAAACGGAGGGTTAAGAGGTGGCACATGTCTTTAATCCCAGCACTTGGGAGGCAGAGGCAGGCAGATCTCTGTGAGTTTGAGACCAGCCTAGTCTACAGAGTGAGTTCTAGGACAGCCAGGGATACACAGAAAAACCCTGCCTCGAAACTCTCCTCCCACTCCCACCCCCAAAAAAGAGGTGGCTCTGCCAAGGCATTCAAGAAGTCAGGGACTGAAAGAACAGGAAAGTCCTAGGAAGGAAAGGATGCAGCTAGAACTCTGTGCCCCACCCACGTAAGAAACTCTCAATACCACCCGCATCTCCAGAACTCTGGCTGTGTACACTGAATGAAAATGACAGCCATGGGACGTGTATGTCCAAGAGGGACACACTGGCTTAGCAGGCCGATAATCTGTAAATCGCTTAGGAATCTTTAATCATCATAAAAAATATCTTCTCAAGAGGTTGAAACAGAAAAACTCAGCGAAGACAAGCCTTTTTCTCACCCCTTCACGAAGCTAAAAACCCAGCTCAGTTGACTTTTCCTGTGGTAACTGTCTTCTGGAAATAACAAAGAAACTCTTTGGTGGTCTTCTAATAATTTAGGAGAAGTCCCTCTAAGCCCTGACATGTCCTGTGACCTACAGTGATTGGATGTCTTTGCTCAAACTGGAGCCCTTTATGTTGAAGCGCCATACTTTGTGGAAATACCGGAGTCCTCCCATATCCGAGGGCCTTCAGGTGAGTCTCATGAGGACTGTGCTACTCACTGGATGTAGGGTGGCAACTGAAGATCAAGGCTACAGGAGGCCGTGAAGGACATCGATTGGAGACCAAAGAGGCAACCCCGCTGCTTATCCCCCCAAAGAAATGAAGCAGTGAGCTGTCTGAGCTCCATGGTGATGCCAGACGCCCGGTCACCTGACCCCAGACTGACGCTATGACCCTTAAGGTAAACTTTCTCCTAAGCTAAAAAGCTGGGTGCTTCTCAACATTTAATATTTGTGGTTCACTTCCCACTGGGAACCGCAGAATTATCTCATTCACTCTCATCCGTGGCTCTGGCAGGTCTGGAATGATCTACAATAAAGCCAAAAGAAAGAAAAAAAATGTCCCAGGTCTGCTCGTGGAGGAACCACTCTCAGTGTCCTCCTGTATCAACTATTTGAGGCCAGGTGACCACCTAGAAATCTGATTTTGGGTGACCCTAGTCATGTCACCAAGGGAATCTGAAAGGACTGAAAGAAACTATGGTCCTTTTCCTTAAGAAGAAGGTAACACATGACTTTAATCCCAGTACTCAGGAGGCAGAGACAGGTGGATCTCTGAGTTCAAGGTCAGCCTGGTCTACAGAGTGAGTTCCAGGACATCCAGGGCTACACAGAGAAATCCTATCTTGAAAAAAAAAAACCAAACCAAAAAACAAAACAAAAACAAAAATGACAACAAAAAGAGCTGACTGGAGTGTGAACTCTTAATTACCCAACCACGGAGGCAACTGTACCTTCCCAGACAAACATACCTTGGAGTACCCTCTCTTTGTGGTTATCCCCAGTCCTCCTCCCAGGACACACCAACCACTGTGCTCAAAACAGAAGAAGCAATGTGTCCACCATATAAAAAGCAATGATTTGGTAAAACAACTGAAATTGCCTTCCCAGATGGGTTGCGCTTCTCCTTTTATATGAATAACTAAGAGCATCTTATGTAAATCTCACTACAGAAATTCAAGACAGAAACTTAACCCAGTGAACAGGCTATGGCTGAGTGGGCGAGTCTGGACAGCACAGAGCAGGAAGATGCACTCCTCAGAGAACCAGCCGGCATCAGTGAGCACAAATGGCTATTTTTAATAGTGAACTAACTGTACAGTTTTCTGACTTTGACCCGGGGAATGGGCTCAGATTCTGTTCATTCAGGGACACCACTGTCAGTGTGTGCCTGTGTATTTAATCACTATGAAGTTCCCTTGAGGAAAATAGAATATATACATACACTAATCTGTCCCCAAACTTAGATTTTTCTCCTTCACTAGGCTATCAAAAGTCCGTTAAAGTATACACACTTCCAAAACATGTGGACAGAGACACGAGTGTGGAGGTTTCCTGCAAACCTCCTTGCCTTCCTTGGACTCTTGCATCTGAAGCCACAGACACCTTCTTGTTCCTCCATTCCATAGATAGGGGCCCTTTTGGGGTCCCCAGTGCAGCACAGGGCAGAAGCCGACCATGTTGGGGCCGCTCTAGGCTATAACAGTCAAAATAGGTCCAGAGGGGGTCATTTGTGTTTGTCCCAGCTCTGAATCCAAACTTGTGGGGCTTGTATAATCCCATGTGTATATGTGGGGGATGGGGAACCAACAGGAAGAATTACCAGCCTCTATGCAGAGCTCCTAAATGAAGTCGACTGGTGTCCCAGGGGCCTGGGTCTATGTGGCTCCCTTTGCAGGCAGCACACAGTGTGTTCTCAAGAACATTCCACTGGTGATATGGGAGTTATTATCCAGAGGTGGAGATGGTAAGGAGGAAGTGGGCGGAGGCAGGAGGATCAGTACAAGGCATGATGAGGTGGGCGTCCCAAAATGAGAGGTGGGTGGAGGCTGGTCCACAGTGATTGGAGAATTGGAACCCGTGGAGGAGGTCTCTTCTAAGCTTCCCCAGTTACCACAGGGGAGCAACTCAGGAAATACCCTGCTTATGAAGAGGAAATGCTACCAAGCCTTCTTGCTTAGAGACCCCAGGAGAGAGACTGGGCCCTGAAAGAAGGAAGACAGAACAGCAGATGCCTGGCTATGTGGCTCCAGGGAGCCCTCCGGGCTGTCAGTGTTGTGGGTGGAAGATAAGGAGTCCTCCTGTGCCTCCTTCCTTCTTACTTTGCACCCCGCCTTGCCCCTCCCAAGCCCTGGCCCCTTAGGGCCTGCAGCAGGGCCCCTCAGAAGCCTGTTTCGATCAAAGTGACCAACCAAGGAGGTGCAGTGTTATCTACAATTGGGGGGAAAATGGTTTTAAATGACAGGTAAAGATGGGGACAATGTGCTCATCAGCCTGAGGGTGGGGAGGCACACCAGGAGAAGTTTAGATGACTAGCTGGAGACAGAGATGAATCACCCTCTTTCTGTATCCCACGTCTTTTGGGACACTTCCCAGATTTGCGAGCATTCAGAAAGGAAGATGAGGTTCTTCTGTGTTCCCTTGGTGCCCACTCAGCCTGCACCCTTGTGGAGCTGGCATAGCTTGGTTGTGGCCACGTAAACCTGGCACCTGGAGGGAACAGACCCCTCCTTCACTTTCATTAGGCATTTGGGGATTGTCCTTTTCCCCCACTGGAACCCACAGTGTGACCTCAGTGTGACCTTCAGGAGTCTAGGGGTCTAGTAACAGCCCCAGTGCGGAGCACTGGACTCCAGAAAGGTTAGAAATCCTCAAGACCTCCTCTATTTCCCACGGGACCTCTCCTCACATCTTCTCAAGTCCAGGTCTTACTCACTATCCCTTCCCCCTAGTCAGAGGCTCCTTAATGCTGCACTGTGACCTCAAGGGTCAAGATGAGAGGTCACTGTAAGATACACTGGACGGACTGTTTCTTCTAGCCGAGATGACACCAAGGCCAAGGTTGAGAACAACTTATAATGGACAGTTCTCTACCCCCATCCTCATGTTGGGCACTTCATTTGAGGAAATGAGCAATCCGTGGAGCCTTGGATTCTATGCCCTGCCCCTATGGGACCAGTTGAAGTGAGGTCAGTGTGTGCAGAATTGGGAAGCTAGGGAGCTTGAAGGACCAGAGCCCAATAGCCCAGCTCATGGAACCGGCAACACAACAAACATTAATCCCTTTCTTTCTGTCCCATGAAGAGGCAAGGTGGGGTGAAAAACAAGTCTGTTAAAACATCTCAGGAGAATGAAAATGTAGCCAAACTCCTGAACCCGTCACAGCATGGAGAAACACACGGGTCTCTAGAGAAGGCTGGACCTAAGGAGCCTCTTCCACTTCTGACGCTGTGTACAGTGGCCTGTCTCCTCTACCCAGGGGTCTAGTGAGTGGTCCTGTGGTTCAGAAACCTGCCTAAGACACAATGATGCCGAGATGGGTGTGTGTCATTGGGCTCTCTGGCTCCCCCTACAGTCATCACACCAAAGCAGGGAAGTGGTTTTCCTTCTTGCCTGTTGGTGAATTGTTGCTTGGGAAAGGGCCACCTGAAGATGAATGGCAATGTTGAGGAGCCCGGTCCCCAAAATGTCCTGCTGAGGCTCCCTGCTGAGAGAAGAATGTGAGGGGCGAGGGGGTGTTGTGGAATGAATTAACATAATGACTCAAAACTGCACTAATGTTTCACAGCTTTTTTTTTTATTAGCAATACCAAGATAACTTATTGAAGCATTTTTAGTATTGTTTTACATTCCATTCATAAATGACCTAACTTGTAACTCAGCATACAGCACACGGAAAGATAGGGTTTGACACTTATGCAGGAAACTACAATTATGATAACTTACATGCCTTCATTACCAGGAACACCTTAATATATCTTCTAATTATTTCAACAACAGTCTATTCCAAAGCACAGGATAACCCGGTACACGTTTACACATTTCGCTTAGGCCGCCGTTTCTACGTTGTGACTGTCAAGAGTGCCGCTTGTTGGGGTTTTACTGTCACCTGTTCCTGGATAATACGACGACCTGACACAATATTAAACTAGCAATATTTCTGCTTAAATACTATGGAGAAAGATAATTACTGCACTTTTCTGTATTCTTCTAAAGTGTTACAAAACACATGACAATCAGACACAGGCGAGGAAGGCTGACGAGACTAGCATGGGGCCCAGCCCTGTGAGCTCAGGTGAGCTGGCAGGACACGCACACTGCCCCCAGTCAGGTTTTCATTGACCCAGGAACATGCCACCCACCAGGATTTGTCAGTCGGGGGGTCTGTGACACGGAGTGAATCTCCTCGCTCACTCAGGTTACTAAGCCTTTGCATCCATTAATACTGGGAAATATCTGGGGGCAATGTTTCCAGCCGCTCTCGACTCTACAAGGACTGTAGGCTGGTGTGCTATGTGCACACACATACCTGTGCCAGTAGGAATTATTTACTCAAGACATATATGTGTATATGTTTCTTCTGTTGACTTTGCACGGTTAACAAGCTGCAGATAAACCACGAAGGAGCACGGACAGACAAGGGGAAGTCCAGACATAGTGACTAGGACATGGGGTGTCACTTACCTGAAAGAAAACACGTAGATTTATTAATTCAGAAACTGTTTGGGGCTGGAGGTGCGTGGAAGTGAGGGCAGGGCCATAGTCCCTACGGTTTAATAGAACAGATGACGATAGAGGAATACTTATAATACTTGGTCTCTCTGGCACTGGCTAATGCAGGACTAGGCTACATAATTAGAGCAGGCTAGCAATTAGGTATAGAGGTATTATTGATCAGCACTAAGAAATAGGACATACTTATTACCTTATTTGAAACCTGGGCTTTGCATACAACATCTGAAAAAAAAAACAACAACAACAACAAAAAAAAAAAACAAGGGAAGGAAGGAAGGAAGAAAGAAAGGAAGGAAAAAGCATCCCGATTCTTTCTGCAGCTGACATGAGACCTGAGTCTAGATAGATAGCTGTCATTTCCAACCATCACTGCCATTCAGGCAGACGTCAAAGCTTCAGCCCAGGCCTTCTGTCCACACTATCACACACCGGGTTCCACCAGTCCAGCACGTGTCTGTTCTGACTCGTCCTCAATTGTCCTCCCTGATCCCAATCTTAACTCGTTATCAAAGGAGGGAAAATACACATTTCTTCCTTTCTTTTTTTTCTTAACAAAAACACTTGGCTGCGATTCCTTGGTTTCATGCAATCCCCAAAGAAATATGGACGCAGCCACCAAGATGAACTCTACCAGACTTTTCTCCTATTTCAGAGGCAGTGTTGATTCAGACAGTAGCTTCTGGAGCCAAAACGATGCAGCAAAAGGCAAGAAACATAAACAAGGCTAAATGTCACCAGTGTTTGCCGACTCACAGCCACCATCCATTTGTTTGTTCTGAAATGACGAGTGGACCATTTGGCAAACACAATGCCATCCCCACAACAGTTCTGTCCATCCTGCCGTGCAAGCCACATCACACCAGTCCCGTTCCCTCTCATTTAAAAAGAGGGAAGGAGAGGGAAGGAACGCTGTCGTCAGAGGGGCTGTCTCTTTGTCAGGCAAGGCACAGCCATGCAGCCCCGGGTGAGGGCAGAGGAGAGCCCCACCAGAGTGCCATCATCAGCAGGAGAGTCTACCTACAGGATGCCACCTGGGAGCAGTCCCATCAGTCAGACACAGACTCTCTATAGTTAGCTGGGAGGTTCCCAACAGGGCCAGACAAGCACAGGGAGGTGGTGCTTTCCAGGACCTTAGGAGGTTCTGTCCTCGGGTTTTGCAGTTAAGTCAAATGGCCCTTCCTACTGGGGAAAACGCTACGCCAAGGAATGGGCTAGGAAAGAGGCTGAGACAAATCTAAAAACGGTCAAACTGGGCAAGGACAGAGAGGGGAGCAGAGTGTCTGTTCCAGCCTCTGTAGGCAGCCGTGTGCTTCGGACTTCTTAGGCGCTCAGCAAAGCACCACAGCACTGGACAGAACAGCAAGGACCACCCCCCCCACACACACACACACTTCCGTTCCTTCCACTCCCTGGCATCTCACTCTCCACAGGATTGGCTGGATTTTGTTTAGGCATCCACACACTTTGCAGAATGGGATTTGGTGATTATTGTCCAATGTCATTTCCCTAATGGCACCTACTAGGTTCGGGGACACAGCATGCAGCAGCTACCACCAGCAATGCATCGTGACCCACGCGCAGGTGTCTGCACGTCTTATAGCCGACATGAGCACTGCTTCATGTACCAACAGCAGCTACTGTACTGGCTAATTTTATGTCGGCTTGACACAGGCGAGATTCATCTGAGAGGAGGGAACCCCAATTGAGAAAATGTCTCCGTAAGCTCTGACTGCAGGCGAGCCTGTAGGGCATTTTACTAATCGGTGATTGGGAGCGACCCAGTAAGCAGCACCCTCCATGGCCTCTGCATCAGCTCCTGCCTCCAGGTTTCTGCCCTGCTTGAGTTCCCGCACTGATTTCACTCCATGATAGACTGTTACCCGGACATGTAATTAAAAAAAAAAAAAAAAAACAGAACTTATAATCTTATGCCCCTAGGCACCTGTTTTATATCTGGAACTGAACTGAGTCCAAAAAGAAATGGTAGCCACCGGGATGGTGACATCACAGAGATGAAGTTCCTGTTCACGGACTGCAGGGTGGGGACATGAGGAAACTAAACTCTCCATCACACTGACGCCATCTTAGTGCTAAAGGGACAAAGCCTTGGGGATGTCCCATCACCTCGTCACTGCACCTCCAGGTGGGCACTCATCCTACTGAGATATCTGTCCCAGGCTCTTAGCTGTTCGACATCTTCCTTCCTCCCTGTACTTCTGTCTGTGGAGAGCCAGCTGCAGTAGGGCTAAGTCGCAGCCATTCCGTCTCTTCTGCTTGTGGTGTTGTGAGGGGATGAGAAGGGGTACCCCTCTGGAGGTCCTCACATGCACATGGCCTCCCCTAGAAGGTCTACTTGGCATTGGCTGGTGGGAGTCCTGCCTGCATCATCTCTCAGTCCACCAGAACAGTGGAGGGCAGGCTTCTCCATCTCTGACCAAGGAACATCCCTCTTTGCACCAGAGCCTGTCCACTTCCAGCCCATCTCTTGCTTAAGCTCATAAACTTTCACTGGCACGCAGTCACACCATGTATGGCTTCTTTAGTGCTACCGGGCATATCGGGGTCAAAATAAGAGGTGCTCCTGGCTTGTCGGCTTGGAAACAGTTACCCTCAACCCTTCAGAAAATACATGCTGACCTTTGGCTCTAGGGTGCATGGCTGAAAGATGTGTTCTGACTGCCTAGGCAGAGAAATCATGGTGGGACAGAAGTCGCCTCTTAAGACAATGTGGTTTGGTTATGGTGTCTCATCACGTCAGACATTTTAGAACACATGGTGGAGGGGGATTTTGATGCTGCTGCTTCGGTATGGGAGGCAGGTCCCCATTCTCTCGTCTTTGCGAAATGCAGTGGGCTTTCCTTCCACAATCTGGGTTGAGGCAGTTTTGGAATTCGCTGAGCATAAGGCGTTGGGAATCCTGGAGCTATTCCTGTGTGACGGCCTTGCCTTCCCACTGACTTCCTCCCACCCATCAGGATATCACTCGGGCTGACGGCTACTGCACACAGGGTCTCATCACCACCATCGACACGCTGATGGATCCTCCACATGGGGCTGCCCTTCCTCAAGTGGTAGCAATTCCAGGCCAGAGTTAAGGGGAAAGGAATTGTGCTGTCCCCCCCCCCCCCGCCTTCCAGCCCCTTAACATGACAAGAATTTCGCGTCATCAGGCCTAGCCCCGAGGGCTCAGAAAAGGACAGAGAAAATCATGTTTGAGAAAGCTAACACAGAAATTCCAGGCAGCTCTGATTGGTTGCCTCAGTTTCAAAAGGCAAGGTTAGGGGTGGCCCAGGTGGTCCCAATCCCCCACACAAGCCCTGGGGTGAAGTGTCGTCTTCAGTGTTTCTATGTAGCGATCTCCAGGTGTGTGTGCCTTGGGTTGAGCCTCCCACACCCTCCAGGTTCTCTCAGCAACATTTCCACAGTGCCTCCGCAGGCTGGACAAGGAACCTGTCTGCCCTGCCTGCCAGTGAACGCCCACAGCTCTAGGCCTCACTTGCCCCTTTATTCAAATATGCTGTGAAGCCTGCTCCGTTGCAAAGCCGAGGTCAGATCCACTCTGATGACATGCAGGCCACGGCGAATTTCTCTGGCGGCACATCTGTGCCTTTCTTACACGTACAACAGAGTAAGGGCGTGTGGGACATGCCTGGATCCTAAAAGTCACCTTCAGCAGCTAGGATGTCACGTGATGAGATCAGACCCGTGGCATCTAACCCTCTCTAACAGCAACTTAACAAACTGCTCTCCAGCTGATTCTTAGAGGCCTCGGGATCTCCCATGGGATCGTCTAGAGCAAGTCCCTGACACACTGACACAACAGCCTCGAAGCAAGGTTATTTTGAAAAGTTACCAACTTACCCCCTATAGGGGCATTACTATAGGACTCTCATCACCTAAAAGCCTCTTCGTCAGCTTGCTCTCCTGCACCCAAGTAAGAACGTATTAGCTATATATAAGTGGCAAGTGCACACTGGCCAGGACCTTAGGTCTAAGCACCTGGTGACTTAGGTCCAAAGGTCTCAAAGTTAGCAGGCGACAGTGCAGTCATTAGCGTTATCGCCTGAGTGAACAATGCCCAACACACAGTCCCACATACAGGCAGGAGAAAAGACACGTTTTCTGATTTGCCAGTGGGTTCAAGAGGGGTTCCTGATTCTGTGGGGGTCTACGTGACACAGGCAAAGATTTTACGGTTTTTTTTTCAAGTACTTTTACATCGTGGGAGAAGAGAATTCTTCCTTCTACAGAAGAATTGTGAATTCCAGCCACCAGAGATTCTGGGGCTTCCAAGTGGGATTCTAGGCTGACTGAACCGATGAAATGAGGTTCTAAACTCAGAGAAAAGCAATCGGGGGATAAGGCATAGACCTGTTTGCAAAGCGACATCTACTTTAAGTGAGTGAAAAGAAATAAAGGTTGGGGATAATTTAGGGCTCCTGCCTTGAAGCAGGTGGTAGTGTAGCACTTACAATAAGCACACTGTTTCAAACAAGAGAAAAGACTAGACCAAGGAAGGGAAGATTCCGGTTGTTTTCCTCCAAAACACCCACTCTCAGCCAGGGTGACCACTGCTCTCCTGGGTTTTAGGACACTGCCACACCCAGCAAGGATATGAGATTACAATTACTTATGCTGGGCCTGATGCCTGGGGCCCAAAAGACAGGAAGAGACATCCCACCTGCCACCAAACCACAGCAGAAGCTTCTAGAAAAAATGGGGGCCAACTGAAATACAGGAGTGATGCTCTCTGGAAACAGGTGGCCAGAGGCCAGAATGAGGTTTGGGAGAGCATGAGGAGCAGGGACCCAGGAAGCTTTCACTGGCCCAAAGGTCTTCATGCACTTCAAAAGAGAGGGGCTGTGCCTTGCATCCCAGGGTCTGTTGCCTAGGGACTAACAACTTGAATGAACTGTGTTTTGCATAGGCCACGGAAATGTTAAGGGAGTGGTGTGAGCTGATGTCTGGGGAGGGGTTAGAGACTCCTGCCGGCTCTGCGAAATCTCAGGAGACCCAGTATCTCCCTACCCCATGCTGCCCCCTCCACCAGCTGCCTGATGCAAAAGGACACCACCGGACAAGCTTCCTCAAGGCAGGCAGCCTTTCTTCCACAGTGATAGGAAGATGAGAAAATTAATGGGGGTAATATGAGCTCATTTCAATAATAATGAGCTTATGCACATGCCAGGTTTTGATCTTTTCTGATGCGTGGATTCCTGGCAGGAATCATGGTCCTACGTAGGTAATTGAAAGAACTGAAAATAGACTTTTAAAAATCCTCAAACAACAACAACAACAATAATAATACTCATTAAACCACTGCAACCAAACTTTAAAAGAACAATGAAAGAAAAAGATTTAAATACCATTCTCTTTGGAAGGAAGTGGGGACTACTGGGCAGACATAAATCCCTTTCCTTCTTTTAAATGTTGTTTTTAACAGCTTCAAGAGTAATGAATTGCACACGGTTAAAAATAGATCCGGGGTACTGGCTAATGGGGCCGTGTGAATCATTCAGTATAGAGAACCATCAATATTTTTTTTTGAGCTGTCATAAATCCATTTAGTGATTTTTGACAATTCAAAAAGGTATTTCTGACTGCTTGATCCACTTCTCGGTGAATTAGGGAATGACAGAAAAACAAAAAGAAATTTATCGATTTAGATTATAAACAGCCTAGCTTTATGTTTTCCGCTCTGTGCTGAAGGAAACAGGATGCTGAGGTTTGGAAATGCTCCCTTGTGTCCAGCCTACCCTCTTCTCCTCTCTTCCTTCCTTCCACAGAAGAAGGGTAAAATCTCTGAAATTCATTCATAAATTAGATGGTACAGCCCACGCTACTTGTGCATCGTGGGAATTCAGGGGTGGGGGGTTTACAGGGAACAATACACGGAGCTGCTGTTTGTAGACCTGATTTCTACACACGAACACCTGGGTGCCAACGATATGATGCTGATCCTCCCTGCCCATCCCCATATCTGTTTGATCCAACTCTGCTGTGGGACTGTGCTTTGTAAAAATCTGGCATGACTACGGGGTAACAATATTCTTGAAGGAGGGAGAAAGGTGTTGATTCACCAGATCAGACAAGACGACAGGCAGGTTAGACAGACAGACACAGACAGAAGGCAACAACAGCAGAAGGCCAAAGTCACAGTAACTGTCATTTGATGTGTCGCAGGTGAGTCACAGACATCCCAAAGCCATCTCCCCGGTTTGGGGATGGTCCCTTGCCACACTTTTAGTATGGTGATTTTAGTATCCTCTAATTCAATAAAAGGAGCATAGGGGAAGTAGATCATGGCAAAGCAATACATGATTCTCTTTAGGCATTTTTTTTTGAATGAGTTAAATATGGGGAAGTTCACAAGTCAATATATCTGTTTGGTTTTTGGTTTATTTTTAAGGTGAATTTTCTTTCCCTCCCCAACTTATGAATGAAAAATGAGAGGAGAGTTCACATTCTGATACTGTCTCCTTCCCATGCCTCTGTTACAGGCATTACACAGAGAGCTGGACCCCAAAAGTAATGAAACTTGACTTTCATGATTGTCTACACTGACTATATAGCACTGTTTTTTAAGGTTCAGTTTAAAATTTTGCTAATGGGTACATCAACCCCATTTTGTTGTCACTGTTGTTGTTGTTTTTTTAATGCACAATTTAGCAGTGATGATTTGGGGGAAATGAACTGAAGGAAGAGGATTCTAAAACTTACCACACAAGTCTGGCCTCTTGATACATCCAGAATTTGCTGTGCTGCTTGCAAGCCCGTTAAAGGCTGCTAAGCCATCGGCGCTGTAGGCCCTGAGGACCGACAACATGCTCATGGGTTTCTCCAGCCCCGGGGGACCCCGCTCCGGCTTTGGCAGCCCCGCTGAGGGGTCCTGGGCAGGAAGGAGGCCTGGGTTGTGCCACTGTTCCTCTGACGGTTGGGCTAAAGGTGAGACCAGTCCCTGGATGGGCTGGGAGGCGCCTGGGGGCAGCAGGTTGTCACTGCCCTCGTTGCTGCCATCCTTGCCGAGAGCAGACAGTGGCTTGCTCATCATTTCCGGTTCGGTGTCGATCTCCTCGTCCTCATTGTTTTCTCCCTTGGAGGAGTCCATGTCCTCGGAGGAGGCAACATCTGAGAGATCATCAACAGGATTTTTGTTTGCGGTGTCCGGGATCAGGAGAGGGGCGTCCTCTTCCAGGTGGGTTTTCCCATCAGGATTCTTGTTGGAGCAGGAGCCAGGGGCCCCTGAGCCAACCATAGTGGGGTAAACACCAAACTGTTTGTAGAAGTCAGATGGAAAGGTACAAAAGGCAGGGTCCATGTGGCTGGGCCACTGGCCACTCTTCTGGTCCCCTAGAGTCTCTTTTGCCGGTCCTTGGGCCATCTTCTCAGGAGCAGAGTCTAGAGCGCCGACAGCGCTAGACAGGGCCAGCTCTTTGTTTGATTGTATGGAGGGCAAGACAGAGACCTTGCTGGCCTCCCGTGCCTGCTCTTTGCAGTTGACTGTCACCCCTGTGGGGTGATCTTTGCGCTTTGCTTTGCCCAGGTGGTTGGCCTGGAGGTGAAGGGCCATAAGCTCCATGGAGGATGTGGTAAAAGCACAAAACAAGCAGCCGTGCCACGCAATGCTGTCTTGCATGGTCACGGAGGAGCCAGGGAGCGTGGTGGCATCTGGCCGCACAGATAAGTCCAGAGGCTCGTACTGAGATTTCTCAGACTTCCTCTGGGAGGGCTTCCCGCTGGCTCTCTCCTCTCCACCATCCGTCGCGTGGGCTTTCATGGGATGGACATCAGATGGGACTTTCTCTTTTGTGTCTTTCTTCTTCAGAGAGCCGAGGACGAAACTGTCCATGAAAGCCTGCAGGGACCCTTGGAAATTTACACCATTGCTCACGATGCTTTGATAAGCCCTTCCGATCTCTGAAAAGTGGGCGCTTTTGGAAGGAAGGTCGGAGCCTTTTAGGGCATCCGAAGACAGCTCTGAGGACATGCCAGTGGCCTGCCCTGCGTGATCTCCGGAGGAGAGCATGCCCGATGTCCACTGCTGAGAGGCAGGACCACCTCGGAAGTCGATTCCGGGGAGACCCTTCAAAGCCCCCCGCAGGATGTCTGGCCTGATAAACAACGGTGCTTTGCTGGGGGTCTCATCTTTGTGCTCTTGGTTCGGGGGCTGTCCTGACAGTGGCCCGGCTCCGTTCTGTCGCTCCCGATGGTGTCGCTCCAGGTGATACTTCAGGGATGCTGACTGTGTGCCCGCGTAGTCACAGTGCGGACACTTGTAGGGTTTCTCACCTGCAAGAGAGCGATGGAAGAGAAAACCAAGTGTTTATCTCATCGCTGGTGTGCAGAACAAGGCTAGGAGGATCAACATTTGTTCCTTGAGACAAAGCAGCCCAAACTAATAATTAGCCAGAGAACGACTGTTTTTTAATAGAAGAATAATTTGTGCTCTTAAGCTTTTTTAATGATTTTGTACCATTGGGGACTATTGAGGGATGACACACTATCTACACACAATTAGCTATCTTTTTCTTTATCTAACATGTGAGAACGACTGTAGATTTAAAGGCTATGATTATGAAAATTAAGCATAATAATTTCGACCACAGTGATCATTAAAAGTAGAAGTTTAAAGAGACGGCGTATGTAACAAATGAGTGGCTTCGAATATTTTGTGTATACAAGAGCGCTAGAATTTGTTTAAATTATACACATGGAAACCATTTTTAAACCTAAAAATTCTATGGCACTGTTACGCAAGACTGAAATGAATGATTTAAGCCTTGCTCCACAGTAAATCATGGATATAATTAGCAAATGGCATTCCGCACAAGCAATTCATCATTATTTGGAGGGCACCATTCCAGACGGGCTCTGATATCTGCAGACCTACTGCATTGTCTCTAAATAAAGAACTATAAATACCGATTCTATAAAATATTAATATCATTACAGTGCACTGTGATGGCGGGATGTAAAGACATATTGTTAAGATGAAAAGCAGCCGATAAAACTTAAGAGAAAAAGGAGTAATAAAAGGCACCGAGTATATTTAGTTTCTGGATCTGAAATTAACATTATCTACTGGTCTTTGTCGAGCCCAGAATTTGTACTAATGGCAGCGCTGACGCTGAGGTAGTAAGCTGTGTAATTTACCTGTAATGGGCGCTTGCTGAAGAACAAAAATAGCTTTAAAGTGTGTTTTGGAACATATAAGATTATTTTCACGAATTAAATATTTATTTGAATCCAACACCCAACTTCCATTGTTCTTTGTGTGATGAAGAGAGAGCCCCTTAACAGACAGCTTACATGGAGGGCAGAGGAGGGTGTACACAAATGTGGGTTTAAACACATCCCAAGAACTTGCAGGCTACGACTGGCTCTTTTCTAGACTCTGAACTCAGAAAGCTCTGGGGAAGAGAGGAGTGGAATTCATAGCTTTGAACTCACAGTTCTCTGTAAAAATCTACAATAATTGCTCCTAGGAAGCCCCCGACCCTCCCCGCCACACACAAACACGCCCATCTTGTCACCTTGTCCTGTGTGCTATTGTCAAACATCTAGGAAGCCAGACAATCACTCGTGGGGGAGGGAGCTCTGAAGATATTTCACTGCCTCTAATCTTGGGAGTATCGGGCAGAGACTCCCAGTTCTCACAGCAGAGGGTGTTCTGGGGTACCAACAGCCCAGGTGCTGAACAGGAGACACCGTGTGCACTGTGTGCTTGAGCTAAGGGACACTCCACCTGCCACATTCCGATGAGGGCACCAAGAGCTCTTAATGCATACCACAAGCAGCTGGGGCCTCCCTGGCTACTTCTGTGCCCTTGGGGTCTACTTTCTCCACAGCTGTCTCAGCTACATCAAAACTGTAAGCATGGGGCTGGAGATACGGCTCAGCAGTTAAGGAGCCCTGGCTGTTCTCTCTGGGGGCCTGGGTTAAGTTCCCAGCATCCACACAGTGGCTCACAGTCATCTGTAACTCTAGTTCCAGATGATCCAGGGCTCTCTTCTGGCCTCTGTGGTCACTGCGTGTACATGGCGCATAGACATACATGTAGACAGACACTCATATAGGCAAAATAAAAATAAATCTTAAAAACAAACTAGACATAAAGAGGCAGACTTTACATCTGTAAGGACCATTTCCCTACTATGAGATTCAGGCACCCTAAGGCACTGCTGATGGGCAGGGAACCACTGGCATCTGATTAGCTGATGACCCACTTGACCCTATCTACTGAGCCCAGTGGCTGGGTCCAGTGAGGGGACCGGCATGGAACACATGTCTGGAATCGGGGATCCTGAATGACAGGTCAGTACAGCCTGGGTAGGAGGGTGCAGCAAGGAGACAGCCACATAGCTGAGAAGAGCAGGCACTTGAGATGCTCAAGCTGCTCTTTATAAAAGCCCCTGGAAGTGGTTGTGTGCATCTATAGACAAAGCATGGTGGGACGATGCAGCTTTGACTCAGGCCTGAGGTGGGTGGGGCAGGACCACAGGGATGTACAGAGGATGTGTGTTTATACTTCTCAGGGCTGCGTGTTTGAACTGTATACTGGGGTGTTGGTTCTCAGTCCACCCTGTGCAAGACAAACAGCAGGGAGTCAAGGAAGGCACCAGTGCCGGGTCCCGAGGTCTGGGATGGGGACCAGAGGCTGGCATTTGCACAAAGTGTCACTTGTATGTAATTCTTGCGTGTATACTTACTGTAAGGACTCTGCTAAACCCAACATGGGGCTGCCTGGGGTGCTTTAACAGGCGCTGATATCTGTCTCTCTCACTCTGTTCTGAACTAAGAGGCCTAAAATTATCAGCAAGGTTCTTGATCTTTCCATATCCCTTAGGAGCCCCCCTGCATCGTCTGCATGGGGATCATGGTGTAACTCCCGGAGAAACATCCCCAAGGTTGAGAGCTGTGACATGACGGGCTTTGCACGGAAGACAAGCTAGACACTATGAGGTATTTGGAGAGGCTGAAATGGAGACCGGACGCCCCATGCCTTTCTGTGCTCCACTGGACATAGGGGCCTGTCTTGGGATATTTGCATTCTCAGCCTGTAACGTGAGATTTTAGAGCGCGTGTCCCTTGAGGCCTCGTCATCATTGTCAACTCACAATAAGCTTCACACTAAGCCCCCCCCCCAAAGAGGCCAGAGACCTATCCACACACCTCTCCAGAAATGTGCATATTTGAATGAATGAATGAATGAATGAATGAATGCACGAAGGATCACCTCCAACTTCGGAGCACGCTTGCTGGCCCTGGGAACTGAAGGGCTTCCTCCTGGATTTATTTTTATTTTTCTCTTCTTTTAGATATACTTTTACACTCTCTCTCTCTCTCTCTCTCTCTCTCTCTCTCTCTCTCTCTCTCTCTCTGTGTGTGTGTGTGTGTGTGTGTGTACGTGTGTGAGAGGGAGTGAAAGAGAGGGGTGGGGGGATTACAGGCAGTTTTAAGCTGCCATGAGAGTGGTGGGAACCGAGAACTTGGGACCTCTGACACGGCAGCAAGCACTCTAAGCAACCATCTCTCTAACCCCTTCCTCTGGGATTTTCAGGGGCTGTTTTGGCTATACAGGTTCAGGAAGCCCTCCCTCCACCCTTGCCCTCTGTGGTGCTGTCTCTTTCCACTCTGTGCATCGCTATAATCTGACTGGGTCCTGAAGGGTTTGTGCTTGGGCAGCCACTTCCTGCAAGTACTCCAGAGTGAGGAAGGGGTAAACCTTCAAGACAAAAAGCCTCTCAGTTAAAGGTTTTTCATAGTTTTTAAGTGGTTTGAAAAACCTTATCCCCTAACCCTCTGGTGTGCTGATTTCTTTTCTGCTTCCTGGACTTCTGGAGAGGGATGCAGCCTGGAGGGTGATGTTCTGGCCAGGCAGACCTGGGAGATGGCAGTGATGTGTCATGAGGAGAGCTTTATGTCCCACTGGGAGCATCCCAGCTGTTTCCCATGCATTCTTTCCCCAAAGGATGCATTTGGGCGTGCTCAGGAGGCAAACTTTGCACAACATTGGCCTGGATGGAGCCTGGTAAGACATGATAAGGAAATCGTATCAGCAAGTTTAGCAGCTTGGAGGAATGGTCGAGGTCCCTCCTCTGTATGGCCAGCAAACAAATGCTGAGTCCACCTGTACTGAACAGCTTCATGGTCAAAGCCTCTGCATCTGGACACATTCTTCCAGGCTCGCACTCTGGGCTGACCATGACAAGTCCCACGCTGCAGACATGGACAGAATTCTGCAAGAAGCCAGGTAGTAAGTTCACCCAGTTGCTCCCAACTGAGGTCTGGCTCTGACGGAGACTTGGACAGTCATTCCCTGTGCAGCTGGGTGGCACAGGTAACCTCGGACCCTGTCAGCAGCTCTGTCTACTTGAATGATTGGCCACTTAAGCCACAAAATGAGTCTCACTCTCCTAGGGGAATCCCTCAGACTGTCCCAGGCTTTGCGGGGGGTTGTGAGTCCTCCAGTCACCTCCATGATCAGTCCTGGCATCTGCTTGCTGGAGCAGACACACACTCGTGCAAATCACCAGCACACGAAACAGTGCGGAGGGAGGAATGAAGGCTTTAACTCTGAGAGAGCCTGAATCTCTGATGGCCTAAGAGAATTCTCCTATCCAGATGCCCACATACCTACCTTCATTTATATACTACCATCTCACTTTAGAACTTCAGACACTCAGAGGGCAATGGTACCCTGGCTTGAAGAATGGGTCTAGTACAGGAAGATAGTTCAAAACCTGTGCCTTACTACAAGGATGTCCAAGATTAGGCTGTCCACACACTAGAGGAAGAAGGTAAGAGCATTAATGATACTCTCACAATATTTTTAAAGGAATACAATGTAGGCCATACAGTATATTTCTAGAAAAGAGTTCGGCTAGAAAAGACATAATACATTAAAAAAAAAAAGTTAATCGGTTCGTCATTTTGGTAGACTAATGAACATATTGGAAACATCTTAGAATTAAGTTAACTTCTCACCACTGTGTAGCATGAAATATATATTTAATTTTGGAATCTCATTGATTCCTAATCATTAGACTGTAAGCTTTTAGAAATATACGACCAGGTGATGGACTAACCACTTCTTTGTACCTATTTTTCCATAGTCGTATTTAATTCTTTTAATACAAGTTCTCTCTGTATAGCCCACGTTGGCCTTGAACTCATGATATTCCTGCCTCGGCCCCTGAGTGCTAGAATGACGGGTGTCCACTACTAAACCCAGAATAATACACACACACACATATATATAGAATAAAAATATACCCAGATACTTTTACTTTTCTCAACTACTTTGCACCTGAGAGTTCCATAAGAACCTGAGCTATTTTGGAACTATTCAGGGTAAGCTTCTAATAATACTTCTCAAAAATAATAAACACACACACACACACATATATATATACATATACACATACATACACACACACATGTATACACACATACATACACATATACACATATACATGCATACATACATACACACATACATACACACATGTATACACATACATACACATATATACATACACATATACATGCATACATACATACATACACACGCATATTCATGTCACTCTCTTTGGAAACCCCTTTATTATTTTTTTAAGAAGTGATTTGTATGCCTGACCTTTTTTTTTTTGGCTAATTTCTAAAAGTGTTTCCACTTTGAAATTGAGTAACTAAATATTCTCCAGCATTGCGACCTCTTTCGGATATTTATTTAGTCTTCTTACATGTCTTTACTTAGTTAATACCGGGAGAGATAAATACGGTGTTGCCTTTGCAGCGAAGCTTCAGTACATTAATATAAATTGTACACTAATTCCCCCAAAGCATATATACGTTGTAAACCTGAAGACTTTTCACACAGCTGCTTATTGCTAAACACTGCCTTGTCCAGAAGGGGACAATCTGTGTCTCTAATTGCTGTCACTGAAGCCGAGATTCATTATGTGACTTTCCCATTAAAATGTGAGCATTAATTTGTATAATGAAATATCACCCACTGCAGTGTTCATTAGCCATGCCCTACTGTATACGCCACATTGTTAGCTACCTAGAAACTGTAGTTAATTTCACTAATGGATATTTCCCTACTTAGTGTTTGCTAGAAAATTTATACTGTAACATTACCTCTTAAACTTTTAAGGAAATTTAAATTCAATCAATTATTTTCCACAAAAGTTTGGGATGTCATTAAAGGCAGGAAGAGCAGCCATGAGGGACGACAGAGGAACAAAATGGACTTTTAGTTTGTCTTAGAGATAGGAAGGCTGCACTTTAGATCCAAACAAAAAGGAAAAAAAAAAAAGAGGGGGCTATCTCCTTTTGGAGACAATGTTCCTCTCTCCTATCGCGGCTCAGATGACGGTTCTGGGATGAAGGATGACAGCAGACACTCCCCTGTTGGAGGAGGCGACAGAAAAGGCATCCCCATCTAACCCAACTTGTTCTGGGACAGGTGTTCATGGGACTTTCTGTGTGTGTAGTGTGTCACAGCAGCTGGCTAGCTCATGCAGCCGAAAGCAATGAAAGCCACCTAGCAGGCGGCACTCAGGATGCCACTGGGACAGCAGCTTCCATAGTACTGTCCTGGGAGGAGATAGCATATCTACTGGTTGTTACCATGTCCTGCAACTTCTTCCACGGATTTGAGCTCCCGAAGAGCCTATGGTGGCCATTCCCCAGCCTCATACTTCCCTATGCTTACTGTGCTGGCGGAGAAACTGAAGCACAGCACAAGGGGTCAAGGAGCCCTGGTCTGGTCCCAGTCTGAGCCAGGAGTAGCAGAGAGGCTGGATGTCTCACACTTCCTTGTTAGGTTACTTAGGGGTGGCGGCCACACCACACGTGTGCCTATAAGCCACTTCCTGCTCTCCTGCAGGCGGTGGTATAGACACGCTCTGTCAAAGAAAGGTCACAGTAACTCCCTAAAGAGAGCATGCAATTCAAGCAGCGAGCAATATCAGTACAGGGCACTGAGCAAAGGGACAGTTTTAGAATATGACAGTTCCAGAAAACAGGCCATGTTAGCCTGGTAGCTACAGGTTGAGAGCATCAAGTACCTGACCCTCAGTTTCCTTTCCTGAAACAGGGTAGTAGGAAGAATCCTGGCCACCAACTTGCTAGGAGACCCAGTAGCAAAGTTGTGTGCAGATCTAAGCACTGGGTTCTACATGGGAGGCTCAGGAAGTGTACCAGGTAGTGGACGTCCTGCGGCACAGACAGCCCAGCAGTCGAGCAAGGTGACCCCCAGGTGGCTCTCCTATCCCTGTGGCCCTAGCACCCTTTGAGGATCACAAAGAAGAGCTCTCTTACTATCCTCGAAGGTTCTGTGTGAAAGGGAAGCCTCACGCCTCACAACAAAGGATGCTGTCAAGGACAAGGGTGGGGCCTCCCGGTACCCCAGCCAGCCAGTCTCAGTTGCTATGTCATGGAAGCAGCACCAAGGAAGGCAGCCGTGCTGGCAGGTGTGACCCAGAGACTCCGGTCTAGGCCACCTGACCACAGCTGAGCCCCCTGCAGATGCACCCCAGGCTTCCTCGTGCCCATGCACCCCCGTGAAAAGGTCCCTACTCGGGGATGAGAACCAGTGTGCAAAGCACATCCCCACCAGATTAATAAACCGCCCACATAATTTGAGAGAGGAAAGAAACTAATGAGATTTATTTTTAATTAGTTGCTGAACTTTAGGGCCTCCAAGTTTTCGCCAGTGAGGTTGTTGATTACGTTTCTCTGCAATGGTCGGGGCTGCAGCCACAGCTCTTTGGTCTGGGTCCACATATAGATAAGTCAGGATAGCGAAGCCGACTTGTTGGTCCACGGCCCACAAAGCATGGGATGATGCACTCATTGCCCGTTGGGGTGGGGGAGCGTCAGTGGCAAACACAGACCTCCAGGAACCATCAGCACCTGCCTGCCTCCAGCACAAGAAATGGACGTATGTGACCCTTCTGAGTATCCCTCTGGAACCCCACTGCCCAAGGTGGTTTCGGGCAAGGGGCATAGAAAAGAAGGAATGGAATCTGTGTGTGCTTGGGACACCTCAGACTCTGAGATGACAGAAGCCAGTTTCCTATTGATCACACACGGTACTGTACCCTTAATGATGGGGATGCAGGATGGCAGGTGCATCACCAGTCAGCTGCACCCTCGTGAGAATATCACATGGCAGAGTGGACTTACACGGTCCCAGATGGCAGTAGGACTGTCCGTCCACGAAATCAAGAGACACGGGAGACACAAGATATGCAGGACTACTGTCTGTAATGGCTGTGGCTCGAGGGTAGCGCAGTAGGACACCTGCCTAGCATACATGAGGCCCTAAGTTCAACAGCCACTACTGAAGGGAAAGAAAGCCAAAGACAGTCCTTTAGCGTTCCAAGCATGACTTCTTGTGCTACTGGCGGATAATGTAGTGGGTCAGTTTACACTTCTACTGTCATACAAATAAAACATGTGCTTGAAGTTGCCATTTTACTAGGTGATGGGAGTTTCAGTTCCATTATAATCTTTCCTTAGACAGAGTCCCACTGTAAAACCCATGCTGGCCTTGAAGCTGGCTTACCCCAGACTCATGACATTGCCTCAGCCTTGCCATAACCACCCATCACCTTACAGTCTGGTCCAAAAGAGAGTCAGTGGGCAGTGTAGACTATACAGCCACTATAGACACGGTCTATTTCCCTGAGAACTCTGATTCATGCTCCATTCAGCCTGTGCAGACTGGATCTGAATTCAAATCGTAGCCCTTGATCAACAGAAGGAAAATCATCCAGACATAGGTGATCAGGTCATCCAGTCCCAACCAGCCCAGGGTAGCATCTCCCAGAGCGGGAAGTGCCCTGATTCCCCTTCCTCCAGGTTGGGTGGCAATGATGCTGCCTCAACCGGAGCCAGACTGGGGGTGGAGAGTGGAGGGGACAATCTCTGGGAATCACTGAGTGAAGCTCAGGACTCCAGAGGTCCAGAAGGTACCTCCCATCACCCCAACCCCCACCCATCTGTCAGAAGCTGGGGTGGGGGGAGGGCCACAGAAATGTCCTAGCTACCTGCAGGCTCTCCTCAGCCCCCAGATGTTCAGAGCTGTCGGAACGCTGCTTCTGCTCAGCGCCTCTCTAATAAACAGGTGTTGGGAGAAGAAGAGCAGTAATTAAGTTAATGCAGTGAAGAAAAGGAAGGAAAATGGTTTTTATCAGTCGATGTCACACGATCAAGACTTCTAATAAAGATGGAGTGGGATAGAGAGATACAGAGAATGGTCCCGCCTAGAGCCAAGCCAATTAAATTGTATTCGTTACACGTTGGATTTTTAAATGCCCTCATATGCGTCTCTTACAAGGAGGACTTTCAGAGGTGGCCCTTGGAAGTGCAGTCTCTTCTTCTCATGGCCTGCTGTCCTCCAGCCATGCCATTTAGAAGCACGGACACCCAAGGAGCAAAGTGGAAAGCAGTTCCCCCCAGCTCGGCCGTGTAAGCCCCACATGAAATGGTGTATTAGCAAATAACTCGGGTTTGATTGTTTTAACTGTGTGGGTCATCTAGGCTTTCACGCTGCGGCGATGGGTGTTTACCGCCACGATTTCTAACGTGTAACACCCTCTGCTCGATGCAGACATACGAGTGTAAGCGCTTTTCAACTTCTTTGTTCTTAGATAAAAAGAAAATTGATCTTTATCTGGTTTCCATTCTGCTTTTTTAAACCCAGTAAATGCTGCTTCTGGGGGGCAGGGTGGTGGAAATGTGATGTTTCCATGGCTTCTTTCATTTTCTCCCTATGGAAGAAGTTTCTGGAAGGCTGCTGCTCCTGGCCCTGTCTTGCTTCTCGGTGTCACAAACTTTGGAAGTCTACGATATCGAAGTTGTAGGAAAGAAACGAATATGTCTCAAAGTTTAAAACCATAGGAAGCAGCATCTACCTGCTGCCGTGCGGTTCACCAGACTTGCAGAAGTCTCCTCTCCCGGCAGTAGGGTGGGTGTGAACCCCACTCTCGTCTCCATGTTGGGAGGCACCAGGAACTTTTACTGACCCTATCCCCAGGGCTGTATGTTCAAGTGAGCTAAAATCAGTTCCAATATACCCCTGGTCTAGTGTCCACTCCCCCGTGCACAGTCAGCAGTGGTGCCCCACAGATTGTTTTCATGTTCTTAACATTTCAATGCCCTTTAACTCGCACCACCATTTAAGTGCTGTCCACCGACCTCGGGAGGAAGACGAATATGCCGACACTGATATAACCCGAGAAAGTCAGGTGTCTGTGCTGACGACAATGACGACTCCCCAGGAATCTGGCTACTTCCCCTCAAGCACTCACTGCTTCCTTCATTTGGGAACTTGTTTCCTGAGAGCCAGGCTCTGTTGTCCTCCTTGAGACACAGCTGGACAGACAGACAGAAGCCTCTGCTCTCATGAAACTCATACTCTAGTCAAGGGGAGAGAGAATTACAAAATACAAACGCTTGAGTGTTACCAGATGGGGCGCGAGCTGTGGAGAGAAGTGAATCAGGGAAATGAAGGCAAGTTGACCTTCTCCTCTCAGGGAAGGCTGGCCCCAGGAATGCAGCACTTGTAGCCACGCTGAGGTGTCTCACGGTTCCCCATGTCTAGACAGTGAATGGCATTCCCTATTGGCTTGACCCTTCCATGCCACCTTATGCAGAGCAGGGCTCACAAGAGCAGGGTCACTTTCCAACTCCAGCCTTTGTTCTGCCATTCAGCCTCACAAGCAAATTCAGTGTGTCCCTCTAACTGGGGAGCTGGGGCAGCCAGTAAAGGCACTTGCTGCTAAGTCTGAGGACCTGAGTTCAATCCCTGGGAGGCACATGACAGCAGAGGACCCACTCCGGCAAGCTGTCCTCTGATTTCCTTCCACGTGCATGCTGTGGTGTGTGCAAACACATCCACATGCAAATAGATAAACGAATGTATGGAGAACAATTTCAGTTACCCCACCACCACCACCACCACCAGTGTGTAAGGAACTCTTTCGGGAACAGGCTTACAGGAATAACAATGATAAAGGTGGGACAAAAGATGACCCTCACAAGTCTGAGTCTCTGCTCGGCTGGAAACAATGCCCATTGTAAGGAATAATGGAGCAAAATCAGACTTTTCAAAACATGTTACATTCCTGCCAAAAATCAGGCAGGGGGTGTGAAGTATCTTCAATAGGGAGAGTGAGAGGAAGGCTCATGTTTGAGGTAAGCCCTGGGTGACTATCTGGAAGGGGAACATCTGAGGTGGAGGCATGGCCGTGAGAAGGCCCTACAGCAGGGACAGGCATTCTGCACTGCAGGGATAGGGAGAAGACAAAGAGTGCACGATGCTGAGGATGGGGTCAGGAGTGGAGCAGGCTGCACTGCAGCAAAGCCCTTTGGGAGATCACTGCGCAGTCTTCAACCGCCCCTCCGTTCCGTTTCTGGATGTGAATGTCCCATACAGTCTTGGGTGTTTGAACAGTTGGTCCCCAGCTGATGGCGCTTTTCTGGAAGGTGGAAGAACCTTTGGGACATAGGGCTTAGCTAACAGTTATGGGAGTGGACCTGCTTCTGGCTGGAGATCTCTGTTTACTGCCAGAGGTGAGAGCAAGCTTTTCCCTCCACCACAGACAGAGCTGTCCGCTATTGCCATCTTCCTTCCAGGAGGGGCTGGAGCCAAGTCAAGTGTCTCCTCCTTTATATTTACTCTGCTTTGGCAGTGAGAAAAGCAACTAGCATGTGGCTTTCAGTGACTCTGGAGAAACATGCTCCGAGGCTGGTGGGGCTGTGACTATGCTCACCACACCCAGGCTACTACTGGTGAGGAAGCAGTCACCTATCTCCAGGGTTCCTTAGGGTGTCAGAGTTTGGGGTACCACGTAAGAAGCCAATTGAGGGAGGTGAGTTCCTCATCTTTTTGATACGCACAAGACTTGTATACACTGGCTGTGTCTGCCCATCTCTGAGCAGAGTTATTGATTCTGTGGGAAATAGAACACAATTATTTTTGAAAATAAATGGCATATTTGTCTATCTTCTGCAGCAGCTCATACTCCAATAGATAAAGTGTCAGGAGAAAAATCAAAGAAAATGGAGGTGTCCATGACTCAGATAGATTTTTTTATATATGTTGGCAATACACAAGCAACTAGCAGGAAGGCTGAAAAGAACAGTTGCTGGGGTACAAGGCAGAGATCTAAAAGGATGGCCTCCCTGCAAGAGACTAGTGATATAGACGAGCGGGGCCACAGTGGCCCCGCGGCCACTCTCTCTGTTTGGCTGAGAACACCTCTAGGTTTCTCTTGAGGCAACACCGTGGTGAACTACCTAACCACAACATAAGCAGAATGACTCTACCTGTTCAGCCCCAAGGCTGGCCACAGGCCAGTCTGTGCAGTCATTTGAGGCCTTTGATTAGAGTGGTTAGTCTGTTTTCATTTTGCCGCTGACCTACAAGCCATGGAGTCATCTGAACACGAGCTGAACCTCCCAGCCAGAACCAACCTCTCTTTCTTTACACTGCCTGGAGACTTCAGTGAAAAGCCCGGGTGACACACAGCGCTGGTGATTCACACAGCTGTGGGCTCGGGGCTTCGTCTCTGGGTGCTACTCCCTGACACGTGGATACACCTCGATCTCTCTCACCTGTGTGTATCCTCAGGTGGACCTTAAGGTGATGGGAAGTCCGGAAAGTCTTCCCACAGTACGGGCAGTCCTTCATGGCCGAGCCCAGGTTCCTGTCTCGAAGCAGCGTCTGCTGCTGGATGCCCCCGGCGGCTCTCCCGGCCTCCTCGCCGATGTCTGCAGTGGATGAGAAACATTCTCACATCACTTCAGCACATGTCAGGAGTTGTTCGCACCAAAACTGCTAACACCACACAAAGTTAAACATGTCAATACTACACCTGTCTATTTCATTCTTTGAATCTGACAGAATGCTGACAATTCATGTATTTTCTTGTTATTCTCTTAAATTATTTCATCTTTCCTATCATCATTTTAAGCAGCATATGGTACCTTTATATTGAACTGAATTAAACAAGAGAAGAAACAGCTGTGTCAGCAGCTGGTTTGATTTCTTCTTTTTGCTTAGTTCCTATTAAATATTTTTTTTTTTCTAAAAGTTTAAAAATGTGGGCACTGGTGGAATTTGATTAATTCGTAATATAGGCTAGCTAGAAAGTTCATTCCAGGTCCAAAAGCACAGTTGCAGCTTTGCCAGTCACAAAGGGGGCCGGGACATGTCTCAGCTGACTCCCCGAGACAGGCAGACACCCAGCTATTTTGGGACAGGAAAGAAAATTATCCCAAAGCGATCGCTGCTTCCTTGTGGAGTTGTACCCATCCCTAACTGGTGGGAAGAAGAAAACGGATGGAGATGCAGTTCCACAATTAGCCCATGATAAACAGACAGTGCCACATTCAAAGCCATGTGCGGAAGCTCAGCTTCCCAACTCCCATAAACTCCGAGCACTGCATTGAAATCTCCACGCCGTGACTTGACAAGTCCCTCCGTCAAGTAGCAATACAAATTTTTCCATCTTGATGTTATTTGTTATGTAGCCCAAACCATTATAAAGGAAAATGAAATTTATATATGGCTGCCTTTTGCACAGAAATGATTGGACATAATAGTAAATAAAGCTCAACCTATCTAGTGTTTCGGGGTGTGTTATTGCAGTACCCGGGGCCTGACATCTACAGAACGGGTCAGGCCTTAAGCATCTGTGCCTTTGAGGAGAGGAGGCAAGAGAACCCTCTCTAGACTCACTTCCCCACAAGTCTCTGGCCTCCTCACAGAGCAGAGGCTGAAGCCTCGCCTCCAATCCCAAGCCCCTGAGATTGGGGGTGTCCTGGCCAGGGTTTCCAGCCCACCGTCTAGGCCTTGTGGTAAATTCCACTATAAGAACAAGGGAACCTTCTGAGATAATGAGCAGATCTGTGAGTTCTGCTGAGCTGAGAATAAATAAGATTTGTACCTTCCAAGCAATGGAAAATGCAAATTGCTTTTATTCTGCAACATCCATTGCTGGTGTTCTCTGCTAATGGCCAAAAGGGACAGACTTATAGACCATGAACGAGATGAAGGCAAACACACTTAATTCTTATTTGGATGTTGGCTCCAGGCAACTGTGCAAGCGCCCTGGCGTGGAACATCCTTTCTGCATTTGGACCATATGTGAGCAGATCACCACCCCAAAGTACATTGAAGGCCTCCTTCTAATCTGATCCTCCCCAACTCTCCTTGTCACCGTTGGAAGACCCATTTGGAGGGTACAATTACTTAGAGAGTTTTTAATTCATAATTTTTACAAACAGGAGGATTAGGTTTATCCATATCCAGAACTCTTACCCAAAGCCTGTCACCTCACTGAGCACCAGATTTATAGGCATTCCAGCAAACATGAGAAGCACCCAGAGATGACTTATAGGTAAGGATGAAAAGCTCAGACAGTGTGGCTAAACTGGGCCCCACAGGCCCCACACAATGTCTCGCTGGGGGTCATTCACCAACTGCAAGTTGAGTGTCCCCAAGGCTTTCCTTTTGCTATGGTGGGAAGCAGCTTGGGGTCTTGTGTATGCCAGGTAGCCACACCTCTAGCTGTTAGATTCTTTTTTTGTTTTGTTTAAGACATTTTCATTTTTTAGTGATATATATCTGTGTGCCTGTATATGGGCCTCTACACAAGAAGATCAGAAGAGGTCAAGGGATGCCCTGGATCTGGGAGTTACGGGCAGTTGTGAGCTGCTGGGAACCAAACTCGGGTCCTCTGCAAGAGCAGTGTGTGCTTTTAACTGCTGAGCCATCTCTCCAAACCTATGCTTTATTTTCCTCCTTCTTCCTTCCTTCCTTCCCTCCCTTCCTTCCTTCCTTTCTTCCTTCCTTTCTTCCTTCCTTCCTTCCTTCCTTCCTTCCTCCCTCCCTCCCTCCCTCCCTCCCTCCCTTACCCTTTCTTTTTTCTTTTGAGACAGCATCTTGCCATGTAGCTCAGTCTGGCCTTGAACTCATAATCCTCCTGCCTCAGCCTTCTGAGTAGTGAGAGGACTGCCCTGAACCACTGCATGAAGTCCACCCAGATTTGAACAGCTCAAATGCCAGCTCCCTTAGCTCATCCCTGCACCCCCACCATCCTTATTCCATAACATATATCCATCTCAAATCACCCAGACTTACTTTTCCTAGGATCTTTGAGTCAGTTTAAGAAATGATGAGCCAGATTAAAACTCTGCCTGGTACCACCTGAGACAAGCCATGATGCCCAGAGCGCCCTGACTTAGGTCTGGAGATCAACACCCGGAGTGTCCTGACTTAGGTCTGGAGGTCAACAGCCACCTTTTACAGTTATAAGCAGGGCTTGAATACCAGGCTGAAGTCAGGCAGGTGCAGGCCTCTGAAGGCAAATTCCTTCAAGCTCTCTTTCCCATGATCCACCAGAGTAGCCTTTTCGTGCAAGGTACCAGTGTGCAAAAGCAACATGGTAGGCGTGGAATAGAAGCTCTGTTCGTGATGAGGAAGGACATATTTGTACTGGCGCTTTGGTGAGGACTTGCTCAGACTGTTCTAGACAAACATGGGGAGAGGCGATACCCCACTTTGGAAGGCTTTACCGAAGTTGTGATGACCTATGCCTGGCTATATGTCACTCTAAGTGATGGCCCGTATCTGTTTCCCTTTTATCTTTCTATCATGGATATGTGTGGTCCAATAAAAGGAGTAAATTTGAAAGATAAACAGCTTTCTTTGCAGATTTAAGAGTTTAATTTTCACTTTACGCAGAAACAGTTTTCTCCGGGAGGGCCAGCAGGCCTATGGCGTTTACTCTTAAACTAATCCTTCTGGAAAAACAAACTCTGGGCCACAATGAAGGGGAATAGTGGGTGGTCCCAGGAAGTGTCCACAGAGGCAGGAAGCCAAGCGCAAGGAAGTCTGGGAACGGTTCTGCAGTCTCTGCCCAATGCACACACATGGGACTTGGTGAACGAATCCAGTTCAAACTGGTCCTGGAATGGGTGCTAGTGAGCGTGCACATGCTAATCTGCATTCAACCCCAAGAACCAAGAGTTTTGGAGGACATGAAGCTCCTGATGCCTGCTCTGCTCAGAGTACATGAGGGCTCACAGTGTCCCTCTGCCACACTGCTGGGCCACATCCAGCCCCTGCTGCTGCTGTACCCCACCAACACTGCATGAAGGACAGCCCTGGTGTGGCTGCAGACCCGAAAGCTGTCACTCCAGAGGCATGACAAAATCGCCTCCATGATCATCTGTCAGATGGTTAGGCAGCTATCAAAAGGTTCAAAAGTTTTAAGAGATTTTTAAAATTACACTTGCATATTTGTTCTATAGTGTGTGTGTGTGTGTGCCCACAAGTGCACAGGCCTGGGGCAATTAGAGCATAACATGCATGAATTATTAGTCTCTCCCTTCCACCGTGAGTAGCAAAACAAGGCTGTCAGCCTCTACAGCAGGCACCTTTGACACACTACGCCGTCTCAATTGTCCTCAACCTTTATTTCTCTCTCCTTCAACATGCAGAATTTCTCTTCCCTCCTATAAAACACTTTCCACAAGTGGTCACGAGGACAGGTTTGAATTTGCCATCTGGCCTGCTGTGATCCTCTGGCAAGGACAGACAGTCCTGTCTGCCCCCGACATACTAGCATACCCTTGTCCAGGGTGAATTCTGATGACATCTGATCGAGAAACTGACCATATGAGCTCTGTATCATTTCTCAATGCTTCTGAAAAGCACGGGGCCGTCTTTTCCAAAGCAATGCCTTACATAAATGCTGTTGCAGATAGCATTTCTGAGAGGCATAGGCTTGCTTCCGCCTCAGAATTTCAGAAACAGGTATGCGAAGCCACTGCTATAAACTGGAAGCTGCGTACTGGTTAACACAGGAAAGAGAGAGTCATGTCATTTCAAGTTGATTTAGGAGCATGCTTGGGAAAAGCCATCAAGTGACAGACATTCCTAATTTCATCTTCTCAGGGTCAGAAACCATGTCTCCTCCTTTCTTTTGCTTGTTCTAAGCCTCTGATGGTTGGGTGAGGTCAGCCACCGAAGGAACATCAAGCTGCGAGGACGACGCTCCTGCACCTGGAGACCACAGGCCAACTTGCCATCCTTGCCAACAGAACCAACCTGCAGTGCTGCAGATCCAAGGTGAAAACTCAGGATGGCAAGTCCTCCAACTTTAAATACAGGCACATTAAAGTCGAGAAGAGCTGTCTGAAACCATCCCCGAGGCTGGCTCTCTCATTGTACAGCACTCATCATTTTTCATTCACAGGCACCTTGTGCATGATACTCTTTAAATTTTTGACTTACAAAATGATTTTGAATGGTGAGGGTGCCCTAAAACACTAAGCTTCCTTGATATATTTGCCGGAGCAGCTCCTAGATGAGTTGGGGGTGGGGTCTTCTGGTTCTGTATGCTCTCCCTAGTTAAGTCCCTCATCCCTCTGTGGCCTCAGTTCTTACCTCCTGTGGTGCTGCAAAGATGCTGGAGGGGCCCCAAGCACATCCCAGGCTGTCTCTGCCCACTGCCTCAATTCACCCACCCTGGCCTCACCCTAGAACAAAATAAGATACTAGGGGTACATCTCAAAGATAAGAAGGAGACTGTGTGAAGGACAACATGTATTTCCTTCTGGTGTACTGAACTTCATGGACTACATTTCCCAACTTCCTTTGTGCTAGGTTGACACCAGGAGACTTGTTCCAGGCAATGAAGAAGAAACATAAGAATGGAACCGTGCCAAAGCACCCTAACTCCTTCTCTACCTCAGCACCTTCCTATGCAGGAGTTGAAATGGTAGAATCACAATGCAGGACACCGGGCTGGCCTGGTATGAATGGGAAATAAACCTTAGTGACATTAAGACACAGAGATGGTCTAGATTGACTATGGCTACATCTTGGAAGAGGGGCGGAAAGGGTGTAAGAATGAGAGGACCAGGAAGTCTGCCATGAGACTGTGTCTTCGACAGTGTGGCTGCCTAAACAAGAGCTGAATAATGATACTGCTTGTTGGGATGCCAACATGTGGGGGAAACTTCACGAGGCTCCACTCCAAGATGAAAAGACACAGGCAATTACTGCAGAGGAAGACTTAGCCTTTCCCAGCGATGAGCCCTCGAATGGCTATCCAATACCAAGTGGTCAGTCCTAAAAGCATATACATATAAGCAACATTAAACAGGCCCAGCAAGTTACATTTACACACACACACACACACACACACACACACATACACACACGCTAGTTAAAGAAAGAGTATAAATTGGAAAGGGAACAGAACAGATGTGGGCATGGAAATATTTGGAGGGAAGAAAGAGAGGATTAGGAAAATGATGTAATTGTATTTTAATTAAATATAAAAAACTCAAGAGAAAGAGAGAATTGGCCAACCTCTTCTGGGTTTATACCAACTTCTGAAGTGATCCTATAAATCAAAGAATGGTGGGGGCGGGTCTTGTTGAATTGTGCCCGTATCATCAGTAAATACCAGGCTGCCTGACCCTTATACATCTCAGAATACATTTTAGAAAGATTGCTTAAAAATATAGTGATGATGATATAGGTGATGAGGATGGGAACGACGCCCTCCCAGTTTCCTCCGCCAGCGCATGTGGGAGCATGGTTTCCCGTGCACCGGAGCGTGTACTGCTTTATGTCACCACATGCCGTGGTACGGAAAATTCCACAGGCCTTCTGCTGTAACAGCCGCTACATTCCCAGAGATGACCTGTCAGCTGACTCTGAAAGCCTAAATGTGCACAGAGATCTCAACAACACAACTCTCAGTATTAATGAAGGGGGACAAACCTGCGCAGAGCCCAAGAGGTGTGGGCATTCAGCTTTAGCAGTTCCAGAGATAGCACATCCTTCTGAATGCCTTTGCTCAAACACAGCAAGGCTTTCAGATCTTTCGGGAGGGGGGGGGAGACCTTAGAGAAAGGTTCAGGGAATGCAGAGTTCCCCTTCAAAGCTTAATGCTGACATCTCTCCTTTATGCTGAACGCTTTAGACTTCACAGGCTCTAGAAAAGCGATGATCATGTGGGCTGGAGAGGCGGCTGGGCTGATCAGAGCATACTGCTCTTGCAGAGTTCAGTTCCCAGCACCCACAGCCAGCAGCTCATGCCCACCTGCAACCCCAGCTCTAGGGGATCAAATGCCTTCTTCAGGCCTACACACACACACACACACACACACACACACGGCATACATTCACACACTAGGATAAATGTTATAATAAATATATAAAATAAATAAATAGAAATAAATACATACTCACACATACAAATAAAAATCAAATAAACAAATATTAAGCAATGATCATGGTAGCAAAGATTCTGAGGAAGTAAAGTGAGTCTTTTATTTCTGGGAAAAAATAACACTTGCACACAAGTGGTAACACAGAATTCCTGTGATGGGTCAGAAGTGACATGATCTCTCTATTGTTTTATTAAAGCTTGCTCATGGCCATAGATAGTCGTGTTCAACAGCTAAGCATTAATACGGATGGGAAAAACATTTGGGGTTTTTTGTTTTGATTTGCTTTTAGCTTTTGGTTTTAAACCATCAGCCAGCTTCCTACTGGGTTACGGCGTCCAGGGCATCAGATCGGCTCCAGAGCTCATGAGGTGAGGAAGTAGAATCTTCCCCATGGCTTTAGCACTCACTTTCAACCTAAACTCAAAACTGAGCATAGCTCAATTTGATGCTGACTGGCAAAAAAGTAAGGTCTCTGGAATGGGGGAAATGGGAGTAAACCATTTTTTTTTAAAGAAACATAACATCAGATACTAGGGTTTCAAATCACTTCTCTAAAGCAACATTTTTGATGAATTCAGTGAAAGCGAATGAGCAACACATGGATTAAATTTCCCCCAAGACACACTTGAGCTTCAGATCCAGCACTGTGGGCCAGACATGCTTCTGGTTTTACCTAGCCCACAGCCCTTTCTTAATGGTCAGAGAGGGAGTCTGTGGGACTTGCCTGCCACCTGCTGTGATTGGGCCACCCGTGGGGTCTCTTCCTTTCTTATCCACAGATGCTGCTATTAATAATATCCCTGTAATCCGTGGGCTGCCAGCTCCCGCTGTGGTTCTGAAGGCTTCCCACAGGCTGTGGGCAGTGCATTCTGGGCAGTGCATTCGTTACTTTGATGTCTATGACCAAAGTACCCGGCAGAAGCAACTGGAGAGAGAGAAGACGTTTGTCTCTCGGCTCCTGGTTTCTGAGAATTTCAGTTCATCATGGCAGGGGAGTGGGGCAGTTCTTACTAGTGGGAATGTGTTATGGAGGCTCCACACATCACCATGAACCAGGATGCGGGTGGGGCTAGGGAGGGGGAATCCAGACTATAGCCTTTCCTGGTGACCTACATCCAGGAACCAAGCCCACCTCCCTCCCCAAACAGCGTCTCCTGACTGTGAACAAGGATCCAAGGTGTGAGCTTATGAGGCATCCCAGATTCAAACTGTAATTGGTAGGCACTCCTAGTATCCAGATTGGGAGCTGTGATTGTGGCTGTAGCAGGCAGGGTTAGGGGGCAGATTACTTGAAACAATACATTGATTGGATGTGGGATAGCCTTTGGGCTCCGCACATCCACGGTGGTAGTTTGAATGTAATTGGCCCCTCCTAATCTCAAAGGGAGTGGCACTGTTAGGTGTGGCTTTGTTAGAGTAGGGGTACAGACTTGTTGGAGGAAGTGTGTCACTGTGGGGTCAGGCTTTGAGATTTCCTATGCTTAGGATACCACCCAGTGTCTCAGTCAAATTCCTGTTGCCTACAAGATGTGGGCCACTCCTACATTCCTTCAGCACCAAGTCTGCTTGCATGCAAGCATGCTCCCCACTATGATGATAATGGGCTGAACCTCTGAAACTGTAAGTGAGCCCCCTCACTTTCCTTCTAAGAGTTGCCGTAGTGGTGGTGTCTCCTCACAGCAATAGAAAACCGTAACTAAGGGAGATGTTGGTACCAGGGACTGGGGTATTGCTGTGACGGGCCAGACCATGTTTCTGTTTGGAGGAATTTGAACTTTGGTACTTTGGGTTAGGAAAGCAGTAGAATGCTTTAAGCATTGCTTAATGGGCTATACTAGTAGCTGCCATCTCCCAAGAAAGCCTCTGCTTCATATGGGGGTCCGGGGGGGCAGCTACTGTAGCTGGCTGCTCTTTCTAGTCACCCCCAGCTCTCCTAGATCATCTCCAAACCTCTGCTCAACCCTGCCACTACCAATGGGGTCTCACCCCCTCTCCACTTTGCTTTTGTCCCTCCCTCTTAGTCAAGCCCTGACCTTGTAGCTTCCCTGCTGCTTCCTGCTCTTCCTGGAGCTCCCTTCCCAAAATTCACAAGGACGCTTCTCTTTGGGCTTGCGCCCCACATGGCCTCTGAGGGAATCGGCCTCTCATCCCCATGTCACCTCCAAGGGAGCCACTTGTGATCAGGTTGCGGAAGAAGCCTCTGCCTTCCCCACTCTTTGATCTGGCCCTTCAGTTCACTTCTGAAGCAGAAGACAAGTGCCCTGGACATCGTGGTCAAGACTCAGTTCACAGTGAGAATGCAGAAAACACTTTCAGGAATAAATCAGAGTTAGCACATGCCTATAATCCCAGCCATTCAGAAGCTGAGGTGGGCTAATCACAAAGGCAAAACCAGCATGGGCAGGTCGGAAAGGTCCTGTCTCAAACTGAAAAATAAAAAGAGAGCTAGAGATGTAGTTCCATGGTAGAACACTTATCTGTGAAGTTCCGAAGGTAAGAAAATTGGGATTTAAACACTAGGACTAGCACTCATGAGAGAGAAGCTGCTGTGGGCAGCCTGGCAGCCAATGACTTGAGACATCACAAACACAGAGATTCTATGACTTGATCACTATTATACTTATTTGAAAATAATAAAAATACTTTCCTTTATTATAACTTGAGACTCCTATCTCAGAAGAAGGGGGAGGAAGAGGAGGAGAGGGAGGAAGGAAAGAAGGAAGGAAGAACTATAGAAAGCTCTATTTTCAGCACACCGTAAATCCCCCAAAGATTTCTATATAATTTATTTTCCTAAGAGGGGAAGAAAAAACACGGCTTTTAAGATCCTCTTAAGATAATTTACAGCCTCTTCTCCTTGGGTGGGGTGGAGAGCAGGTTTGAGCCCTCACTGGAGGGATTCTTTCCCTAGGCAGCTGTGGCCGAGCTGGACCCATCTTTTCTAAAAGCCATTTGGTCAGTCGCCATAACTTGTGGCGCCGAGTCTTATCCTGGGGACTGCACCTACTGGGAAGAGAAAGGCTGCATCGGAGACGATGCCTCCCCTGGAGACGTGTCATGCCATATTCTTTTTTAAACAAAGAAGACATCGTAAGCACCTTGCAATATCTTTCATTTAATAGTTGGCAGAAGGCGAGTCCCTGGTGAATGCTGGCCTGTGTCTTTCTCTTTAACCAGCTGAGTGATCCAAGCTTTTAATATAGCCGCTCCAATTATTGTAAAAGTCATCTGGTACCTTATAACCACAAATATTGACAGTTTATTGCACAACACATTCCTGACATTTGAAGGTCACACCATACATAATACATAGTCTTTTACAAAAGTGTCTGGAACAAAGAGATACATGATACGCAATTACCTCTCCCAGCTTGTATGTATGTACAGTTCGGGGCTGGCTCGAGGCTGCACGGGAGGCACACGCACCATTTTAAATAATCTATTAAAGCAGCAGGCAGACAGTCGTGATGGATAATTATGAAATGGCTCGTGGACACGCCTTGGCGGGATTGGCTGGCAGGGCAGAGGGTCTGGCCAGTTCTCCTCTGCTGTGTTCAGGTCACAATGCCACTTTGGGGCACAGAGCCCTGCCCCACTTCACAATCGGATTTTTTCCCCCAAAGCCATTAAGCATAAAAGGCTCACAGTATGTTCTTGTTTTCATACTGGCTTACATGTAGTTGAAAGGAATTTAAAAACAACAACGAAAAGTCATCGGGCTCCGGGCCCACACTGCCAGGGGTGCCCAACAGAGTTCTGCTTATGCAAACAATGTAGCCCATTCCCCAGGACTCTGTCATCACAGAGACGACAGTGGCACCCCGATTCTGACTTAAGTGCTGTGCGGGGGTCATGCAGCTGTCAGGCTTGGGTGCACATCAGGACAAAAAGGGAGTTCCCAAAAACTTGGCTCATGTTGAGTGTGATGGCACATAGCTGTAATCCCAGCACTTGGGGAGGCAGAGGTCAGAGGTGAATCACAAGTCGGAGGCATGCCTGGGTTACATAGTAAGAGCCTGCTCCCACCAAACAAGAGCAACCAAGAAAAAAACGACCTTAAACAAACGAACAACAAGAACAAAGACCCCAAAAATGGTTAATACTGAGGCTGCCCTAGAATTCTCTGGGGACACGGGTAAGGGAGGCACTGTTTTTGTTACCCCTTCTCTAGGGGTTTCTCTGCTTTGTTCCCACATGTAAATTCTATAGTTATATTGGGTGGACAGGTTCACAACATGGGCTGAACAGAATATTTTATGATGCAAAAGGCCTCAGCCAAAACCAAGTGTCAGTCCGTCTAGTGGCACATACCTGCAAATCCAGCCCTCAAGACAGGCTGAGGGCAGCCTGGACTACGTAGGGGGCTGAAGGGCAGCCTAGCCACACAGCATGTGACTGTTTCAAAGAGGTCAAAACAAAAGCAGCAGAAAGGCCAAGTTATGCCCATTCTTAGCTGTACAATCCCGAGCAAATCAGCCTTTCTAAGGTTCCATGCTCTTATCTCATAACCCAATGGCCTGCACAGGATAGGGAAGGGACAGCTCTCATCAAAGAGCTCAGAAGGTACTTCACACACAGGGGCTCTTAACACGGGTGGTAGCAGAGGATTGGGTGACAGGCAGGAAGTTCCGGGGTGACCTGAGGTCTCTCCCAATGCCCTGACTCATGGGATGGCACACATTCAAACTCTAGAACTGGGATCAGCACTCGTTTCCTGAGCAGTCCAGGTTGGAGCGGTTTCTGCACAGCTCTTAAAACCCCGGCAATTCTCCCAAGTTAACAGCGGAAAAACAATTCAGGCTGCAATTGAGCTTCGCATAGATGACAATCTTTAATCACAGATGAAGCGGCAGGTCATTAGAATCCACGCCGAACTCCCTTCCAGACGATGCAAGCGGCTGGCATCTAGTATATAGATGTGTGTATGTGTGAAGCGGGAAGTGTGTGTGTGTGTGTCTGTCTGTCTGTCTGTCTGTCTGTGTGTGTCTGTCTGTCTGTGTCTTGCTGTCTGATTGTGTGTGTCTGTGTGTCTCTGTCTCTCTCTGTGTACTTAGCATTGTATTAATATAATCAGCAGATCCTTGAAGCATCAAAAGCCCCTCCAAGAGTAATTTTCTTTAGGCTTCTGTAATCAATGTCCTAAATTTGAGATACAGGACCAAAATGATTTCTGAAAAGATGATGTGTTTATCAGCATTAATGGCAGGCAAGAAGCCTCCTCAGAAAGAGCCCATTTTTGCATCTGAAAAGCATTCCTGTTAGGATGTGTGTGTTTCTTTAAGAAGTTAGTCTGTTTTAGAGGGTGGCAGTAAGACAGGGCACCACGTGATCAGGAGGTTGCTATGGTAAATATGCATTTTTTATTGAAGAGTAAACAGTGGCAGAAAACAAGTGTCAATTGCCAGCACTGAAGTTCCTGCCATCTCTGAGCTCTGCGGACCTCTGGCCCTCTTAATTTGAGAATCTTTATCAGAGAGACATCAGCACCAGATCAAGATTTAAAATTGTTTTGAATAAATGCCCATCTCTTTAATACCATGTAATGATAAATATTTTGTCTGGCATGTAAAAATTAGAAATAAATAGCAACAACTACAAATCTATCCAGGGTGTTAGCAGAAAGCATCTCTTGTGTGCTCGAGGCCCTGGGTTCAAACCCCAGCAATGGGAAAGAAGTTGATCCAGCTATCAGCCCTTCAGAGCACACAGATCTTTGCCTCCCAGTTCCAACTCAGGGCCCAGGCCCCAGCCGCCACCTTGGTCCTTGCAGGCACATGGTGGACATGGCGTGTGTCCTGTGAATGACCCTCTGGCAAGGCCGAGTTCCAAGGCCACGCAGAAGGCAGGGCATCTCAGAGAGCATATAGACATGATTGCCGCACTTGCTGTAAAGGGTTCCCTCTTCCCTCCTGCACCAAATGGCAGGAGGGAGAATTTATTCCCGGCAGTACTTTGTTAAATCTACTTATTAGTGGGAGTGGCTTGTGTCAGAGCCCACATGTGGACTCCAGAGGGCAGCTCTGTGGAATCAATCTTTCCTTCCACGTTTATGTGGATTCCTGTGATCGAACTCAGGTCACCAGGCTTGGGTGGCAATCGCCTTTACCCACTGAGCCATACTGGCTTGGCCCTGTTGCTGGTAGTTCTTGACCATCTTGTTTTCCTCTGATAGAGTCACCCACCTGGCCCTTCTCAATTAGAGTCAACCTCCAGCCCTCCCTACTCATGATGACTGGCAGCTCAAGTCCCATCCAGAGTGGGTCCTTGACTAGTTTTTGGGGACGGGCACACTTCACCCTTCTCTGACACTAGTTCTACATATAGCATGTCAAATGGTACTGGAAGTCTCATCACACGTAGCACAGAGTGAATGCCCATTCAGCTGTACCACACACGAGGGAACAGAGACATCCATCAGTGAGCCTGTCCACTCTAGGCCTGGCGTCCTGGGAAGCACTTCAGGTAGGAAAGTCAAACCTGCATAGCCTTTCTGTGGATATGCATAAAAGAAACACACACCACTGAATTATTAAAGACACATCTCTAGGTCTGTGAGTGGCAGGACACACGGTCCCTAGGTCCAAGGGGCAGCCCGGCTCTCTCCAGACACAGCCATGTGCAGCGGCTTTCCTATCCTCCTGAACCGGCTGCAGCAGCTGAGGGGGCCTACTCGGAGCCTGAGCAGCTGAAGGCACTGAGGTCCTTCTGAGTCTGTGAGATGAGATCTGGCATGATGGGTGTCTGCTGACTGGTGGAGAACCGGATGGCCGGGTGCTGGTGCTTATGGCAAAGGAATCTGCTGCTTGCTTTCTGCAACCCTGCAAAGCCAGAGACTGCCACAGCTGGCTCTGGGCTCCAACCTGGCACTGCTGCATCCGAGCTATTTGTAAATGCATCCTAACTTTGCTCAGCCTCCAATGTGGCCTGTAATATGGGAGTCGAGGCACCTGCTCTGTAGTCCCTTGTGAGAACCAAGTGAGATCATAAGATGGAAAGGCCATCTGGTGGATTCTCAACTCACAGCCCCCCTCCCCTTTTGCCACCTACAAGGTCCAGCACACAATGCAGACCAAGCCAGATAAACCAACAGGTGATGGTCCAGGTAAGGGAGTCACGCAGGAATGCACCAGCTGGTTGCCCCTCTCCCGCTCCGTTTGTAAAGAACAAGTAAGTTTCCTGTTGCTGGGTGCCACCTGGCTCCCGGTGGTAGGAACCTTAACAGTTCTTCACATATTCCCATGTTCTCTGGCCCAGAACCAGCAGACTCCTGGGGCACCTGCCCTGCAAACATTCTTCTGAGGTGAGCAGGGGTGGAAAATGGAGTACCCGAATGAGTAGGGGGCTAGGTGACAGAGCAAAGGGGAGGAAACGACAGGCCACAGCTGTCGCCTCACCATCCTATCTCAATGGCTGGGGCATATTGAAGCTGCTTCCCCGAGTTTCTCTTGAGCACCTCATCCATTACATGGGGATCAGTCTCTGGATCTTAGTTTTACAATCCAGGAGACCACACCTAAGAAGGAGCACTTTTCCTTCGCTCGGCCCTAGGAAAACTTATCTCAGTGTGGAGAGGCAAAGAGCTTAAAGAGAAATACACTGATGAGGGGGCTTCGGAGCTATCTGTGGGGAGTGGGCAGTAGTGCAAAGAGTGTGTTGGGGCTTGCGGAACGCAGCGTGGGTCACCTCCTAGGAACTTTTCTCAGTGATGTCCAGATAACCGAAAAGATGCTGTCCCTACTCTCACATCCCTTCTGCTTTGGACCATCTTAAGCTCCCATAATGACCTCCCATCACCTGGTGGGGGGTTTCTCCCTCCCGGACTTCAGTGTGTCGTCTTTCTTGAAGTACAAACCAGCCCAGCCTCCCACCTTTACCCTGTGTGGCCCATCCTCCAGATTCATAAGGACTTGTTTCCAGAATCCTGTGTTGGAAGAGATGCTCTCTGACCAGATGAAGAAAGAGGGGTTGTTCAGTCATCTAGAACTTTCTGAATGACAACCTGAACATCCTTTATCTAAAATGCTTGGGACCAGCAGCATGTAAAATTTTCCATTGCTTTCATACACACACACACACACACACACACACACACACACACACACAAAAATCAGGCTCTGAAATAGTGTATCCCAGGCTGGCCCAGAACTCACGATACTCCCACATCAGCTTCCCGGATCTGGAACTGCAGGCATGCACTACCATGCCCAGCCAGAATGTTCACATATGTGCAATGATGTAGTTTGGAGATAAAACACAAGTCTCAGCAGAAATTGATTGGTGTTTTACATCCATCTTCTAGATATCAGGCTAAAAGTAATATAAAATTCTTGAAAATATTTGTTTACTCTCTCTCTCTCTCTCTCTCTCTCTCTCTGTGTGTGTGTGTGTGTGTGTGTGTGTGTGTGTGTGTGTACACGTGGAAGATGTTCCTGACCGGGAACAACTTTGGGAAATTGGCTGTCTCCATCCATTGTGTGGGTCCCGATCTTAAACTCAGGTACTCTGTCACGGCAGCAAGCATCTTTACCTGCTCAGCCATCTTGCCAGTCATTATCTGATATTTTAATACACTGCCACTGCTTTGGACTGCCGCCTGTCACGTGTTGGTCAGGTGATGCTGGTTCTCTGTGCAAAGTCTCCGATTCTGGAACACTTTGAATTCTGGATTTTAGCTAAGGGATACTTATGGGGCAGATAACCTGCTTGAAATGCCTCCTGCACTATACTGTCTCCTCATTAGAGATTGGGAAAGATCCGTTGCACCCATTCACATACCTCTAAAACCACTAGGCCACAGAGATGCCCCATAAATACCTACCGCGAGGGTGAAGGGGAGGTGGGACTGGAGAGCACAGGGTGACCCTTCTACAATGGTGACATCTCCAGGGACTGCTTTTTCTTCTGAAGGGCTAAAGTCACCTGCATGGACCTGCCCTTCCTCCTCCTAGGAGAACCAACCCTAAGTACAGACGGCCTGTCCTGCCTCTGTAGCAGCTCTTCCTAGCTATGAAGGTGACACAGGACACAGGATGTCTGGTCTCTCTGCAGTCCCAGGTCCTATTCCTATTCCCTCCACATGTCTAGCCATTTCTCCTGGGGTGGAACTCCCCTTCAGAGGGTGATGGGTTTGGACTATCTGAGTCAAGCTCCAAGGAATTGTGGAGGAAGAGGAAGAGGGGAGGGGAAAGAGGAAAAGGAGAAAAAAGGGCCATGAAGAATCTCACTCCCCCAGACTGCCCATAACTCCTCCTGTGGTAGGGCCCTTCCCTGTCCATGCCTGCCTCTGCCAGAGCCCAGCATCCACACAGACAGCTTCAACTCTGTTCTGCTATGGGGAGCCGCACCCCAGAGGCAGGTGGTCTGCTTTGGGCAGGCAGAACTTTAGTCTGTGATCGGCTGGGTGGTGCAGGCCCCAGGCAGGCACATCAGGCGGTTCGTTCTGCCTTCGTGCCTCTGCTGAGTTTCTGGGCCTGAGGATAAAGTCTGTGCAGACATATGCTCTTGGGGGTGTCCGTGTGCACTGCCAGAGTGAGGACGGAAGCTCAGCTCTCCCATCTGTGTGATGCTGATGGGCTGTGTCTCTGCCTCACTCAGCCTGGAACCTGAAACCCTTCGGGCTTCTCATAGCTTCCCCCACCCTTCTATCTGTGTTCCCCACTCCTGGCCTATGCCCTAGTGAGGTACCACCCAGTGTCTACTCCCCAGTGCCTCTTTGACTTACTGGGGCACCACTGGTCATTAGCAAGGTTCATGGCCCAGGGTAGCACTGAATAAATATTTCCTGAATGGGGAACAGTTTGACAAATCTACACACCTTTGCTCAGTTAGATATGGGAAGAAAAGCACAGTTTTTCTGGTCCCCTTGGAAGCCCTTGGGGACTGACATTCAAAGCGGTGCCTTTCACGGCATCCAGTAGCTCCGCTGGTCCCCGTCATGCTAATTCCTGCCCCGTAACCAAGAGAGACAACTAAAACGTCGCAAGGTTACACAAAGCTCCTGCCCCTTATCCTCTGACTTCTCCTTAGGGGAAAATTGCACCAGAATACATTTCCTCATCTGTATGTTAAAGCACGGTTATAATCCACCTATCATGATTGCAATTTTGGGAATCAAAACGCAGATCCAAAACAGCAGTATGAGCTACATTGTAGCCACATACATTATAATAAATTAAGTCAAAGAAAGACTTCTGCATTAACGGCTGCTCCATTTCTTTAATACCCTATAAGAATATTGAATCTCATCCTCCCAAGAACTCTGCTTCCCCCACCTGCTGCCCTGGCTGCTGCATCACTATTGCCCTCCCTCCTTCCTCACAAGAGGAAGTGATGGAGCCTGCTGCCCAGGGACAGCAGGACCACGCTGTCGGAACAGCGATTGTATATGGCTTTGTACAGAGGGTTCAGACCCACCCTAGGCCATAGAGAGGCTGCCAGATATTCCTGGTCATGGGCCTGTAGAAGTTTCCAGAAAGAAGCAGGCAGAGTAGCCAGCAGGTCCGTACTCGCTACTTCTCTGGCTACTGTGACAAATCCCTGACATAACCCACTCGAGGGCCGAAAACTTTTATCTTTGTTTGTGGCTTCCGGAAACACAGTTCATTGTGGTGGGCATGCTTGCTCCACTCGGGGGCTGTTGAAGCTTGCAGTTTGCAGCCTGTTCATACCTTGGCAGGTTTGGAAAGCAGAGAGCTTGGGCAAGAACTACAAGCTGATAGCCCTTCTTTCAGCTACTTATGCTCTGTGGACCACAGTCCTGAAGTTTCCACAGCCTCCATAAACAGCACCACAGCTGCGGACCAAGTGTCCAAACACATGAGCCTGGGAGGAGCTTTCTCGTTCAATACATAGCAAGGCTGGCTGAGGATGGGTGAGCAGACAGCTTGGGGAACGTGGGCAGGAAGATGGGGAGGACTTGTGGCTTGAATGTGCACTTGAATGGCACAGCCCAAGTCCCTTCCCATGCCAGGACTTCTGACTCGACCTCTATACTATATAGGAGTTAGGACTCACAACAAATTGAGAAAGGCCCTGCCCTGCAGAGTCTCCATGGACTCAATGTCTGCAAGTATGGAGCATTCCCACCCATAAGGTCAGGCTGTCCAGCTTCTCCAGAGACTTCATCTCCAAAAACCCAGTCCAGAAACCAAGGAACAGGAACTTCCAGGCTCCCCCCACTGGCCTCTTCCCCACACTCACTACCTGGCCACCCCCAGCCCACACACATCTGTCTGACTTTGCCGTCTCAGCTGAGCCAATTCCGGACGCCCTCTCCACCTCTCAAACCAGCCATAATAACCTCAGTTGAGCAAACAAGGCAGAAGCCTCCGCACTAATTCTCATAATTATGATGGGTTTATTATTTCAAAGTCAGCGATGATTGTGGGGTCAGGTACTCAGAGGAAGAGGGGAAGAAACATCCTTTCAAGTAACAGCAGATCTCCCTTGATTCTGCTAGGGTACCAAATTGCATCCAGAGACTCAGAACCTTAGTCAGATTTCAAAGAGGCCTGGGGAGGAAGAGCATTGATCAGAGAGGAAGATGCTGCCATCGGAGAGCCAGGAAGTTCAAGGACCTCATCCCAGGCCTTGGTGGCAGGGGCTGAGTGGTGAGTGGATGACGAGGTTTCCTCCCTACTACACTGGCCTGAAGGGTCTTCCTCATGCCTGACACCTTGCCTTCACCTGTCTGCTCCAGGTTGGGGTCATCTGACCATCTCTGCTTTGTTCTTCTGCGGGGTTCCTGTCACTGTGGCTGCCACAGAGCCTGCCCTGGCCTCCCTGGTCCCCTCAGAACCATTTTCTGAACATTTCTGCACACTGCCACAGTGCTCTGGATTGCTCGCTAATTTTTATCACGTGGCTTGATTGCAGCCGACTTACCAAGAGGACCCCGTGGGTCTGCCTGTCTCATAATCACCGACAAAAGCCAAGCGAAAGGCTGGCCCGCAGAGTCGCTCAATAAACACATGTTGGCTGACCTTTCCATTGTGAAAGACACCACTGTTATCTCCTCCAGGGCTCTCTTCATAAAGCCTCTTGAAGGAGCAAGAAAGAGCCAACCAAAACACTGAAAGCCCTTTAGACCTTCTGCCCCCAGCTTCTTGCCGGGTCTGCGCCCCAGTGTTGGTTTCGCCCCCTCTTCCTGTAACCCTTGAGCAGATTCATTCAGCTGACAATGGGAATGAAGTACTCAAGACAGGTGGGGTACTATCTGCTCCAAACTATGGTTCGTCTCTGATGGAGGGGCTGTCCAGGAGCGCTTCAGCGAACAACAGGGGAACATCTGGAATGTTCTAGACTGACCTGTGAACCTTATAGTGA